>NC_069502.1:1173369107-1173626607 GCF_027579735.1 Bombina bombina | reverse complement strand
TTTGGGTTTAATGTCCCTTTAAAGGTCAGTTTTGCACTTTATCCAGCTGCTTTGCCTGTTGGATTTGATTTAATTTTTTGTCGATATTTAATTGATGACTCCTGGTTGGGGGATTGTAATTTACAATTGTGATTCCTGAAGCTGATGTCCATGAGTGACTTTTCCGATGTCTGATCTGATATTTTTCCAGTTTGATTATTGTGATTAATCTAATGTTGATAAAGGCAAATCAGGAGCCAATAAAAAGCAAAAAAAAGAAACAATTGTCAAGGATGAAATCAACCCCTTTATCTTTTTATTTTATCTTTTTATTTTATCTTTTTATTTTATCTTTTTATTTTATCTTTTTATTTTATCTTTTTATTTTATAAAGTCAAATTTAAAAGCAAAAGATAATGATCCTTTTTGTAATGTTGCCTTTTTTAGATGTAACAAAAGGTGACTGTAAAGGGACATGAAACCAAAAATGTTTCTTTCACAATTCAGATACCTTATATCATTTTAAACAACTTCCATTTTACTTTTATTATCAAGTTTGCTTCATTCTCTTGGTATCTTTTTTTTTAAATAGCAGCAATGCACTACTGAGAGCTAGCTGAACACATTGGTAAGCTAATGATAAATATTTGTGCAGCCACCAAACAGCAGCTAGCGCCCAGCTTCTGAGCATACCTAGGTATGCTTTTCAACAAAGAATACAAAGAGAATGTAGCTAATTAGCTGATAGAAGTAAATTGGAAAGTTGTTTAAAATTGTATTGTCTATCTGAATTGTGAAATATTTTTTTTGTGTTTCATGTCCCCTTTAATCCCTTAATGACCAGCGTACCCTATATGTCCCTGTTCTTTCTATGGGATGACTTTTTCAATAGCACGGCCTCATAGCTATTTTAGCAAGCCTGCAGCAAAACCTGCACTATTGTACCCAGACAATCCCTTAACGACCAGTGACGTACAGGGTATATCGCAGTTGTTAAGGGCTTAATGTTCCTTTGTCAGAGGGTATAAATTAGAAAAATGGTCCCAACCACTACTGGGCAACTGTTATCCAAATTAACTGGTACCTTGCAGAGTTGCAGTGAAAATATGCAAAAATAAAATAAAAATGAGAGCAGCAGTTTTTTGTTTGTTTTTGCAGTAGAGAGTAACATAGTTTATTAGCCAAGCCACAGGGTTTTTATACAATACAAGGTGTAACATGACACAAAATACAAAAGCTAAACAAACACTGCTCCCTGCTCTCTCCCCATGTGTCTAGATCCCACTGGGAGATAAGGTTTCCCGTGCATAACATTTAGCCCTGCCCTTTTATATATATTTTATATATATTTTTATTGAGGTTAAAATAACACGATACAAGATTTGCCACATGTACAGATATTTGGTCAATAAGGAACAATTACATAGAGCATTTAGACATTATTGCCTTTTATAAGATTAATGAGATACATAGGGGCTCCGTATGGAGCTTGATGCCTCGTGTTTCTGGCGAGCCTGCAGGCTCACCATAAACAGCAGTTATGAAGCAGCGGTCACAAAGACCGCTTCTCTATAACCTGTCCCCCTGCTCTGAGCAGGCAGACAGACATCGCCGGAAATCAACCCGATCAGGTTGATTGACACCCCCTGCTTGCGACCTATTGGCCGCGAGTCTGCAGGGGGCGGCGTTGCACCAGCAGCTCTTGTGAGCTGCTGGTGCAATGCTGAATACGGCGAGCGCATTGCTCGCCGTATTCAGCGAGGTCTGTCGGACCTGATCCGCACTGTCGGATCAGGTCCGACAGACCTTGATAACTTGGGGCCATAGCATTGGAAAGTTTGTGTTTGAAACACAATGGTTGTGGAGATCAAGAGATAACATAACTACATATTGCAATAATAAGCTCCCCAATTATAGTGCTCCATATGTGGCGAAATAAAACAATTACAAACGTCGTTTTACTGTATGAGAATAAGTACTTAACTCCTTTGTAAATATTAACGATAAGAGTAACAGCATTTTTTTCCCAGTGTTAAACTGTGGCCTCTCTTAGACCACACAAAATATATAATTGACTAGACTAAGGGAAATTTAGGGGAAAGGAGGAAAAGGGCCACTCTTGACCCTGTTATATTTATATCTTATTAACAATAGTCAATAAGTAACTGAATATTCTGAGCCAGCCATACCATAAATGGGAGGGGTACCGTCCTGACCTTCTTGGTAATATCTCTGTGTCATGTGATCAGCGCGGAAGTATACATACATAGTGTCACACATACTATAGTGTTAAACTGGAGAGGCGGACAATAATGATCTCTGACCTGATAAGCCTATCAGATAGTGAGGTGAAGACATAACCATGTTTGGCTTGGTGGTGATAGATTAGCCTATCAGTATGAACCGCTATATAATATCAATCCCTCACGTTCCATGTAAAGGATAAGAAATATTCATAACATAATTAGCACTGAAGATTATCACCTAAGATTACAGGGGCCACAAATTTCTGAGATGGGATGGGAAATAACCTATTAATCTATTTATTACATTCCAGATTAAACTGTGATGGTAAAATGACAGATGATTTACACTAACAGCTCAACTCTACACTAAGTTCAATTTCAAGGTTGACATTGTGACAAAGAACAGATGAGCTATCATATCTATCAAACTGGGGAAGTTAAGTAATATCCGCAATGATTAGTTTTAGCATAGAACACGTCAGGAGTTTCCGTATCTGAAGCTAACAAAAATAAGTATACCCCTTACTTTGAGGGCAACAAATAAACAATGTGCATTATAGTTGGGAGCTGCTCAATACTAAAACCTTTTTTAGTTTTAGTTTTATCCACAACTGTTTTATTTGGGGCATCCACATGAATTGTGGATTTTTTAACTATTGCATCTAGACTCTCTTGGAATGGAGTCGTTTCTATTATTATTTTCCCACAGAGCATCACTCATTGCCTGAAGGACCTGATATCCAGGGACCTGCGGTTCCACCAAGAGGATAATTTGATCAAGTGGAGTGCCAGGGGAGAGTTATCTGGACGACTTTTAAGGGTCCAGGAGGCTGTTGTAGCACATCTCAAGTGCCTGTTATTCTGTGAGTATATTGGTATTTGTTGGCAGCATGTCCTACCATATTGCTTGTGCACTATTGTGGCGCCTTCTTATCTTTTACATGTTTCAATACTAAAACCTGTCTACACTAATAGACTAAAAATAGGATAATCAACAGATTATAGTCAGAGTCACCTTTGTTCAAATTAACTGAGATTCCTAGTTTGCAGTAAGAAAGAAGTACAATATGAATAATAAGTGTCTCATTTAGGTCATACTTTACATTGACATTAACATTAAGCTATGAAGACAATTAACTAAATTGTGGGGGGGGGGGGACACAAGCCAAATGAACTCTTAACAGAAATCCATATGCAATGATAAATGGAACATAGTATCTATATCCTGGAGTTCATCTCTTAGGCTTCATAAAGATATCTGCTTAAGTATAAAGTTTCTCATGTAGAGTGTTAAAAAACATAAATCTAGACACTTAATTCAGTAAGACTTGATTTCTAGCTGTCACCAGCAATATGCCAGTAGAAATAGCCCCAATGCCTATTGCTTTTGTGCAGTTACCTGGATTTGGGATAAATAAAAGACTCAGGTCAGGGGCAAGGTCCAAGGAGTCTCTTCGCTTCAAGTAAATAGCATTACTGGGAAGAAAAAAGTGAGGTTTAGCCACTTCTTTACTAGATCCATTTTTCACATTTCCCGGTTTGGGCAATTTGTTTTGTGTGACCATCTTCTGCTGGGCATCAAAGGAAGCCGGTGTGGGATTAGATGTCGCTGGCAAAGGAGCCGGGTCGAGGTGACAACGTAGGCACTGTGCGTGGACATATCTTGCCCCGGGGGCGCCTTCCCAGGGCCAGACCAGCTGCACTTACGGGGATCTTTAAAGAGTTCAAGTCCAGATGTGTAGATGTCCCCTGCATCGGTTTAACTCCTTCCTTGTTTAAGTCCGGTGTATCCTAGGAATCAGAAGTCTCAGTGGAATCTCTATGCTCTCCAGCAGGTTCAACTGGGTACGTGTTAGGTGTGTAACGTACCGAAAACATAACCGTAGGCCTGTTATAAGCACTTAAGGTACTTTCAGAGGATCGTGTACAGTTATAGGTAATATTCAGCTAGGTATTGTCAGGGTTTTTTTCCCCTATTGTTTGCCATGTGCTGCTGGCAGCCATTTTACTCACCTCTCTTTCTGACTATGGTGCATTGTGGGGGATGCTGCTCATTTCCTACACTTCCTTTTATGGCCAGACTGGTGTGCATCATCCATGTGAGACAGGATGCAGTCTCAGAATTGTGATTTCATCACTTATTATTTAACGGGCCTCTGTTCAGTATGCTTTGCCTTTGCGTTGTCTCAGACCTGTTTGTGAGAGTTCCTGTGTACTTCCTGGTTCCTGATCCCTGGCTCGTTCCTGACTTTGCTGTTTTCCTTGTTCCTGATTCCGGCTCGTCTGACTATTCGCTTTGGCTCCTGACTCGGCTCGTCTGACTAACAGCTCTGGTTTTGAATCCTGGCTTGTTATTTGACTTGTGGACTTTTTATTATTTTTTGCTATGAATAAATGTGTGGTTATTTTTGCACTTCTCGTCTCAGTCTGATTCCTGGCACCCTGACAGGTATAGAGTGGGTCTTGTACCGTGCTACAAATGTGTGGACATAGCTGATCTGCAGTTGTTGTTAGATGCGGATAGACAAGTAGGAGTGAGTTTAGCTGTCTCTCCAAATCCACAAAGTGCTTGTTGATTATTTGTAACATGGTCTCTTCCCACTAAAGTACTACATCCATTGAAGGACCGGAACTTTCACCAGATTCGGTCCGTGATCGCCTCTCTTAAAATTAATGTGTGTCCAAGAAATTGCTTAGGATCCAAGTCGGTACCAATTAGCAAAGACTTATATGGCTTATGTGAAGATACAAATAATTATCCTATTACAGGATGCTGTAACCCCGGCAATGTGGGGGGGGGGGGTTATTTGGGTCAGCCTAAAACCTACGTTCCATAATTCTCACAGGGCTTATTTCCTGTGTTTATCCTACTGCATGATCGTAATAGTTTGCAAGATGGCTTCCAGGTCTGTGGAAAGGTTTGTCACGCAGCTGTCTCAGAGAACATAGGCGAAAACATAGTTGAATCATCCGCTCTCAGAGTATATCAAAACTCAAGTAGTAAACAAGCTCAAAATAATGAAATATTTTTGTAGGTTTGCTGTGGGCAATCTGCAGAAATCTTCTCAAACTCACGGAGCTTCACTAAGACATGTCTTGCCGCTTTGAGAGCAGGCTCCACCCCTAGAGCAACAGTTTTTTTATTCCTTGAGTAAACACTCAGCTACGCAATTTATTTGAATCTAAATAATAAATCCCTGCACTCAGATCAATAGAATTAATGTGCTCAATAATATCTAATAAAGGTTTTATAAACTGCCGCAAAGACATTTTCCCTATCTAGTATGTTAAATTGTTTGTTGTACATTACAGTGTTCTGTCAAATATATAAAGATTTGAGTCATTGCATGCACACTGTTTATACATAATATTTATTATTTTCATTTCCAAGAGACCGTGTTTATGCAGTGCACTAAAACTGAACACATAACTGAACACATCATATTTAAGAAAAATGTGATTGTAGGGCATTTTGAGTGCCAGTAATTTTGCTGTATAAACACTTAACCACAAATTAAATCAAACTCTTAATCTAAATATTATTTGCATGTAGTGAGAGCAATACAAATACATCTACTGCCAATATACAAATACATCTACTGCCAAGGACTGAACATGGCTGAGTAACTTGGTGTTACTTTATAAATATATGTTACTATTATTAATTATTATATTCATGTTGGGAGCTGAATATATGTCTTTTAAAGGGATATGAAACCCAAATATTTTTCTTTAAAGATTCAAATAGAGCATGCAATTTTAAGCAACTTTCTAATTCACTCCTATTATCAATTTTTTCTTCGTTCTCTTGCTGTCTATATTTAAAAAGCAGAAATGTAAAGCTTAGGAGCCAGCCCATTTTTGGTTCTGAACCTGGGTTACGCTTGCTTATTGGTGGCTAAATGTAGTCACCAATAAGCAAGCGGAACCTAAAATAGGCCTGTTTCTAAGCTTTACATTCCTGCTTTTTAAATAAAGAGAACGTAGAAAAATTGATAATAGTATTAATTTAGAAAGTTGCTTAAAATTGCTGCTCTGGGGCATATTTATCAAGCTCCGAATGGAGCTTGATGCCCCATGTTTCTGGCGAGCCTGCAGGCTCGCCAGAAACAGCAGTTATGAAGCAGCGATCGGGTTGATTGATACCCCCCTGCTGGCGGCCTATTGGCAGCGAGTCTGCAGGGGGCGGCGTTGCACAAGCAGCTCTCTTCAGCGAGGTCTGTCAGACCTGATCCGCACTGTCGGATCAGGTCCGACAGACCTTGATAAATTGGGGCCCATATCTGAATCATGAAAGAAAAAAAATGGGTTTTATATCCCTTTAATAAAGGGAGAGAAACTGTGATGTGTGTAATTTGGAGTTAAGAAAATGAGAGTGTGTGTAGAACGTACCTGATAGATGATAAAGGGCTGCACTTTGGAGAGCATTAGGTAAGTGCAATATACAAGAAGAAGAAGAATACAAGGAAGAGCATAATGTAGAGGGATATAAGCTGAGGGTATCTGCACTAGCTGCATCATATATGTATAGATTGCATTAGCTGATGTGTCTACTGTACAGAGAATCAGTGAATATAGTTTAAGACCAAAATCCCACCACAGTGGTCTATGATATTAATCTCAAATAAAGCATTTGTGTTTTTAAACTACATCAAACTGATTATTTTGTTATTTAAACACAACCAAAAATATTTAAGTTAGCTATTTTATAAAATTATTTATACCTATCTCAATTAAGTAACTTGAGTTCCATTTTTATAAGCTATTATAGAGTGTGATGTATAAGGACATTCTAGTTTCTTTTTTGGGGTGTTTATTTTCATTGGGCCAGATTACAAGTGTAGCGGTATTTAACGCTCCTGATAACTCCTGATAACTTGGCTAGTACTTGTATTACAAAATGAAAGTAAAAAGTTTTTGCTCGCTATGCACACAAAGAGCCAAAGTTAGAATATTGCGCATGTTAACGTATTCCTCCAAAGAATGGAGCAAACAAAGTGGGAAAAACCCTACTTGCACGCAAACCCGCATATCACATAGTATAGAGAGAGAGAGAGAGAGAGAGAGAGAGAGAGAGAGATGATTATATATAGGTATAGATACATATACAGGTACATATATTTATAAATACATAGAACATATTCCCCTATGTGCAGAAAATTGGAATGTGAAATATTTACAGTAAATACACAGTATAACACTATATTAAACATGAATATTGCATAAATATGCTGCAAATTCTGCTTAAGACACATGCTCACTCATGACTCTACCTCAGTATGGCTTACTACAGGTCTACTTGTCCCGTAGAACAAGAACGATCTGTTAAATTCAGATCACTTGTTTTCAAACAAAGCAAATTGTATTCATCAGAATTTAATGCAGAAATAAAAGTATGTCTCATTGTGCAGTATGCTATGCCAAGAAGGGACAGACACTAAATACAGAAGTGATACTACTCATATATGTGGAACATTTTAAAAGTGCTATTTACGGTAGTCTGAATTAGTTATCAGCAACTGGTACAGGATACTAAAGAAAAGCACAAGAATGAGAAAAAACAAAACTCCTTGTACAATGTATAACTGCCGACCAGCTGGGTTATTCTCATTGCTTACACAGGCAGGAAAGTTGTTACTAATGAAAACACCTGTGTTGTATAAAATAATGGGGTAGAGATTACTAAATGATTAGCACAGTTTATCAAGTGATTTTTGAACAAACATCCACATAGAATTTAATGGTGAGTTTCTGCAGAAAATCATTAGATTCTTTTCTTTCAATTCGATTATGATTAACACCAATATTTTATTAAAAACAATACTAACTTTAAAACAATGAAGAATAAAAACAATTGTAAAGTATGAAAATAAAGGGTTTTGCATTTTAGCATTTTTTTTTTATTCTCAGCGCTTCCACTGTTTCTACAATGTTGCGCGTAATCAGGCTGAATGAACACCTGTGATGTTAACCCCTTCCTGCATTCAGTTTCAGTTTTGCTGAACAGCAATTATTGTGCCCAGTGAGGTTAACACTTTCATACCTTTGGTATTACATTATTAATTTGTTGGTTTTTTGGGGGGGATCCGTTACACAAAATATTCAAATAACTGTCTGCCCTTTACTGTCCTTAACCATTTCTCTGCTTCTATAAGGGCTGTAGTGTGAGTGTCTGTGTAATGTGTGTATTTGTGTAAGGTTTGTTGTGTGTGTGTGTTATGTGTGTATTTGTGTAGGGGCTGTTGTGTGTGTTATGTGTGTATTTGTGTAGGGTCTGTTGCGTGTGTTATGTGTGTATTTGTGTAGGGGCTGTTGTGTGTGTTATGTGTGTATTTGTGTAGGGGCTGTTGTGTGTGTTATGTGTGTATTTGTGTAGGGTCTGTTGCGTGTGTTATGTGTGTATTTGTGTAGGGGCTGTTGTGTGTGTTATGTGTGTATTTGTGTAGGGTCTGTTGTGTGTGTTATGTGTGTATTTGTGTAGGGTCTGTTGCATGTGTTATGTGTGTATTTGTGTAGGGGCTGTTGTGTGTGTTATGTGTGTATTTGTGTAGGGTCTGTTGCGTGTGTTATGTGTGTATTTGTGTAGGGGCTGTTGTGTGTGTTATGTGTGTATTTGTGTAGGATCTGTTGCGTGTGTTATGTGTGTATTTGTGTAGGGGCTGTTGTGTGTGTTATGTGTGTATTTGTGTATGGTCTGTTGCATGTGTTATGTGTGTATTTGTGTAGGGGCTGTTGTGTGTGTATTTGTGTAGGGTCTGTTGTGTGTGTGTGTTATGCGTGTATTTGTGTAGGGTCTGTTGTGTGCGTGTGTGTGTTATGTGTGTATTTGTGTAGGGTCTGTTGTGTGTGTGTGATTTATGTGTGTATTTGTGTAGGGTCTGTTGCATGTGTTATGTGTGTATTTGTGTAGGGTCTGTTGCGTGTGTTATGTGTGTATTTGTGTAGGGGCTGTTGTGTGTGCTATGTGTGTATTTGTGTAGGGGCTGTTGTGTGTGTTATGTGTGCATTTGTGTAGGGGCTGTTGTGTGTGTTATGTGTGTATTTGTGTAGGGTCTGTTGCGTGTGTTATGTGTGTATTTGTGTAGGGGCTGTTGTGTGTGTTATGTGTGTATCTGTGTAGGGTCTGTTGCGTGTGTTATGTGTGTATTTGTGTAGGGGCTGTTGTGTGTGTTATGTGTGTATTTGTGTAGGGCCTGTTGTGTGTGTTTGTGTAATGTGTGTATTTGTGTAGGGTGTGTTGTGTGTGTGTGTGTTATGTGTGTATTTGTGTAGGGTTATGTTGCATGTAAGGGAGTAGTTTAATAGGGCTGTTGTGTGAGTTAAGGACACATGACAATTATGATTTGCTTTATAGAAAGGGATTATGTAGGGGAATGTAGTTCTAGTGAGGAATAAGGGAAGCGAAGGGGTTCATCTAGTTCTTGCAAGGTGACTGATATTGGCATTGCATGGGTTAAAATACTGCATTGTTAATGTAGTTTTGGAGAGACCAATGTTGGCATTTCAAGGGTTAATAGGAAAAGAGTTTAACAGTTCATCACTAATGGCACCACAGGGGTTCACAGCAAAAGGGATTCAATTTAGTACGTCAATAAGCGCCCTAACCGCGGATCCATTTAATTTCTACAAGCTGTTTGTGCTGTTTCTTAAAGTTGCAACATTAAATAGAAACTTTCGACAGTGGCTGGTAATTTAAAATGCTCAATTCTGCCATAGGGTACAAAATACGCTAAAAATTTTTTTACCAAAATAAAATATATTCCTTTATTGTTGGCATTGTTAATAGAAGAGGACTCTTACTTACTTAAGGAACAGCTTATATCCCTATTTTGGGAATGTTTTTTGTATTAGATTGTTATTTTATTATTATTTTATATGTTAATTTAGGAAAAGTTTGCACAATTTTGTGGATATTTTGTTTTTCTCAATATCCATTTTTTTGTTAAGCAGAATATTATACCTTCTCTTCTAAAAACACGGTAGACATAACTGACTTTCTACTTTCTTTTGAAAGATTTGAGAAAAACAGTACAATAGTTTTGGTTTTACCTTATTTCACATGCAATACTTCTGGTATCATTTTACTCCAGGATTTCTCAAATAAGAGGTTTAAGGGCATCTTAAAAGCTAAAAAATGGAACATGGTGAGTCCAATGGTGACCAACAAATAGCCTCAAATATTGACCACACTGTCAATGAGTGAGCTGTGTGAGAATGGGCTTCTACGTGCATTTAACATACTTTGCTTTGTGCTCCAGAGCTATCTCCACTTAAAAAATCTACTGGTTAATATTCTCCTATTTCCTGAATCTCTTTTCTCACATGTAAGGCTGTGAGTCTGTACATGTGACTGTCACTAGGAAATGACTATCACTGTGCTTGGATATCACTATGAAATATTGCAGAATAAAAGCTGGTTACCAGGCAACCTCCACTCACACACTTGAGCATGTAAACTACTGGACTTCCATGTTCTTTTCCTTTTCTTATTAACATTGTTTGTATGCCTGACCACGAGGAAAAGGAAGCTTACAAGAAAAGGGGTAGAGGGGTTATTGGTCTACTCTAAAGTCTAACGATTTCTTTTAACTAGAAAAACAGAGATTATAGAATTAGGCTAGCGCATTTGTTTTGTTAAGAATGTGAATTCATTACGAAAACATGGATATTTCCAAATGAATGCGCTAACTAAAGAAATTGAAGAAATACTGAAAAATTCCTCAATATACATTAAGGGGTGGAATTTGTCCCCCACATACTATGGGAAATGTCTTCTGGGCAGCAGAGATACAGCAAGACAGCATCTTAAACATAAATAAAGTTAAAGCAGTAGCTAGTGCAGCTAGTGCAACTGCTAAATGCCAGCAACAGCAAACAAAATATTTTTTTTAATTTAATTTTTCTTATTAATGTGTTCCAGATTGACTAGAACAAAAATAAATTGTTATTTTAACACAAATGCTATGAATATTTAAACGTGTTTTTGTTTTCACAATGCAGATATCTAATAGTAATTGTCTATGCCGATATGCTATATATTTATGATCTACAGGTAGGTCTCAAATGGCGAAGAGAGGATTATAAGATTTTTGTGTGCAATCATATTGTCAAAAAAAAACAAACAAATTAGAACACATTTGACTAAGGTAACTCCATAACTGTCTGTAACTTAATAATCAAAAATCCCACTGTAACCGTCCTTATATCTAAAACTGTAATAATGTACAGATATGTAACTGCATCTATTTCCCATAATAAGCTCTTATGCGGAACCGAGTGAGTCGCTCATTAATTGCTTAAATTAAAAAGCTTCTTATTTCTGTAATTGCATTTAAATTAATATGAGTATCAGCGAACATGAACCATAATTGATAGCGGTTAGGCAATGCAGTTGCAAACCTTATTAATGTTTAACATTTCAAAGCAATTAACATTGATTTTGTTTATGAATCCACACTAAGAACAACATTTACTCACTTGATCTATCATAAAGTCTCAGGCTCGACAATGGGTTTTCATGATTTTTTTATATGTGGCAAATTAGTTTTAAAGAGGAATGATTTAAACATTCTGGACAGCACTTTTTTATTGGTGGATGAATTTATCCACCAATCAGCAAGGACAACCCAGATTGTTTAACAAAAATGAGCCGGCATCTAAACTTACATTCTTGCATTTAAAATAAAGATACTAAAAGAATGAGGATAATTTGATAATAGGAGTAAATTCGAAATTTGATTTAAATGTCATGCTCAATCTGAATCACGAAATTAAATTTTTGGGTACAGTGTCCCTTTAAGTAGATGAAAACATGTAAAAACATATTTATCCAATATATATATATTTAATAAAGTATTATACTGTGTATTGCTGTAAATATTTCACAATTATCATGTGTGTGTGTATATGTGTATATATGTATATATATATATATATATATATATATATATATATATATATATATATATGTATGTATATATATATATATATATATATATATATATATATATATATATATATATATATATACAGTGGATATAAAAAGTCTACACACCCCTGTTGATGAATCATTTCAGAACTTTTTCCACCTTTAATGTGACCTATAAACTACACAACTCAATTGAAAAACAAACTGAAATCTTTAAGGTGGAGGGACGTAAACAAAAAAAAACCTAAAATAATGTGGTTGCATAAGTGTGCACACCTTTTTATAACTGGGGATGTAGCTGTGTTCAGAATTAAGCAATCACATTCAAAACCATGTTAAATAAGAGTCATCATCACACACCTGCCATAATTTAAAGTGCCTCTGATTAACCCTGAATAAAGTTCAGCTGTTTTAGTAGGTCTTTCCTGACATTTTCTTAGTCGTGTCCTACACAAAAGCCATGGTCCGCAGAGAGCTTCCAAAGCATCAGAGGGATCTCATTGTTAAAAGGTATCAGTCAGGAGAAGGGTACAAAAGAATTTCCAAGGCATTAAATATACCATGGAACACAGTTAAAGGGCCACTAAACCCAAAATCTTTCTTTCATGATTCAGATAGAGAATAGAAATTTAAACAACATTACCATTTACTTCTATTATTTATTTTGCATAATTTTTTAGATATCCTTAGTTGAAGAAAAAGTAATGCACATGGTGAGCCAATCACACAAGGCTTCTATGTGCAGCAACCAATCAGCAGCTACTGAGCATATCTAGATATGCTTTTCAGCAAAGAATATCAAGAGAATAAAACAAATTAGATAATAGAATTACATTATAAAGATGTTTAAAATTGCATTCTCTTTCTAAATCATGAAAGAAAAAATGTGGGTCTCATGTCCCTTTAAGTCATCATCAAGTGGAGAACATATGGCACAACAATGACATTACCAAGAACTGGATGTCCCTCCAAAATTGATGAAAAGACGAGAAGAAAACTGGTTGGGGGGCTACCAAGAGGCCTACAGCTACATTAAAAAAGCTGCAGGAATATCTGGCAAGTACTGGTTGTGGAGTACATGTGACAACAATCTCCCGTATTCTTCATATGTTTGGCCTTTGGGATAGACGGCAAGACGGAAACCTTTTCTTACGAAGAAAAACATCCACGCCCAGCTAAATTTAGCAAAAACACATCTGAAGTCTCCCAAAAGCATGTGAGAAAAGGTGTTATGGTCTGACGAAACCAAGGTTTAACTTTTTGGCAATAATTCCAAAAGATATGTTTGGCGCAAAAACAACACTGCATATCACCAAAAGAACACTATACCCACAGTGAAGCATGGTGGTAGTAGCATCATGTGTTGGGTCTGTTTTTCTTCAGCTGGAACTGGGGCCTTATTTAAGGTAGAGGGAATTATGAACAGTTCCAAATACCAGTCAATATTGGCACAAAACCTCCAGGCTTCTGCTAGAAAGCTGAACATGAAGAGGAACTTCATCTTTCAGCATGACAACGATCCAAAGCATACATCCAAATCAACAAAGGAATGGCTTCACCAGAAGAAGATTAAAGTTTTGGAATGGCCCAGCCAGAGCCCAGACCTGAATCCAATCGAAAATCTATGGGGTGATCTGAAGTGGGCTGTGCCCAGGAGATGCCCTCGCAATCTGACAGATTTGGAGTGTTTTTGCAAAGAAGAGTGGGCAAATCTTGCCAAGTCAAGATTTGCCATGCTGATATACTCATGCCCCAAAAAATTGAGTGCTGTAATAAAATCAAAAGGTGCTCCAACAAAGTATTAGTTTAAGGGTGTGCACACTTATGCAACCATATTATTTTATTTTTTTATTTTTACTTCCCTTCACCTAAAATATTTCAGTTTGTTTTTCAATTGAGTTGCATAGTTTATAGGCCTCATTTTTTTACATCACAGAAACCTGCCATTTTAACAGGGGTGTGTAGACTTTTTATATCCACTGTATATAAAAGGCCCCGTGTTTTTGGCGAGCCTGCAGACTCGCCAGAAACACCGCTAAAGACCGCTGCTCCATAACCTGTCCGCCTGCTCTGATCAGAGTCTTTTAAGAAAATAGTCTTTTAGGGTTTGAGGAGTGAGTGGATATAAGAGAAGAGAAGTAGGTTTGCTTAGCTAGGTGAAGGGCAGAGGTGTAAGAGTGAAGAATGAACTTATAGTGCATGAAATCAGGTTCAGAGTGGGATTTTCTCCAGGCACGTTCAGCAGTGCGGGAGCATTTTTGCAGGTGGCGTGGTTGCTGGGAGTGCCAGAGCTGGAGCTGACTACGTGGGCTTTGTGAAGTTGGGGCAGAGCGAGAGTGCCAAATGCAGAGGAGAGGGTAGTGTTATAGTGGGTTATAGCAAGGTCAGGGCAGGATATCGTGGAAGTGTGGGGGAGGGGTATTTGAATAAGATTGAAGAGTTGGGGAGGGTCTACAGTGTGCAGATTTCTACAGGTGCATAAGCGAGGGGTGAAGTAGGTTTAGTCTGTATATTAAGATTAAAGGTGAGTAGATGTGGTCTGAGATGGGAAATGGGCAACAGGCAACATCAAAAAGAGAGCAGAGAAAGGAGAATACCAGATCAATAGTGTCCATCTCGGTGGGTAGGGAATAGGGTGGATTGTAAAAGGCAGAAGGAGTTAGTGAGTGAAAAAAGTTTAAAGTCAGCAAGGGCAGATGGGTTGTCAATGGGAATGTTGAAGTCACCCAGAATTAGAGTAGGTGTATTTGTAGAGGGAAAGTAAGGAAGCCAGGCAGAAAAGTTGTCAAGGAATTTGGAGGTTGGTCCAGGGAGGCGAAAGATAACTGCCACTCTGAGGGAGAGGAGGGAGAACAGGCGAATGCAGTGGACTTCAAAGGAAGAAAAGGAGACAGATGGAAATGGAGATAGGTACTGATAGGAGCAGGAGGGGGAGAGTAAGATGCCAACAGCGCCAACATGTCTCTCACCTGGCCTAGGTGTGTGGCTAAAGTGGAAATCACCATGTGTGAGAGCAGCAATGGAAGCAGTGTCAGAGGAAGATAGCCAGGTTTCAGTAACTGCTAAAAGGTTGAAAGCATTGGAAACAAACAGGTTGTGAACAGTTGTAAGCTTGTTACAGACGGAGCGAGCATTCCAGAGGGCACAAAAAAAGAGAGGGGATAAGCAGTGTGGGTTAATGGAGATGATATTGTTGGTATTGCGTGACCTAGAGTTTTTGCAGTGGGAGACAGAGCGAGAGTGTAAAAGTGTGGTGATTTCTGCAGGGCCAGGGTTAGGAGAGACATCACCAGCAGAAAGCAGTAGTAGCAGTTAGAGTGACAGAAGGTGAGAGTGAGACTTGTAGGAGCGGGTATGATTAGACACAAGAGAGTTAGAGGGGGAAGTGTTTCTAAGGAAACAGAGTAGTTCATGAGAGGACAGCATAGGGGATGAGAGAAGGGAGGGTGAGATATGGATAGAGTGGGGATTGTTATTATAGGGACAGCTAGTGAGTTTTAGGAGAAGGGCAGACAGAGAGAGTAGAAAGACCTAGGCCTAGATTTGGAGTTCGGCGGTAGCCGTCAAAACCAGCGTTAGAGGCTCCTAACGCTGGTTTTGGCCGCCCGCTGGTATTTGGAGTCAGTGATTAAAGGGTCTAACGCTCACTTTTCAGCCGCGACTTTTCCATACCGCAGATCCCCCTACGCCATTTGCGTAGCCTATCTTTTCAATAGGATCTTCCTAACGCCGGTATTTAGAGTCGTTTCTGAAGTGAGCGTTAGAGCTCTAACGACAAAACTCCAGCCGCCTGAAAATAGCAGGAGTTAAGAGCTTTCTGGCTAACGCCGGTTCATAAAGCTCTTAACTACTGTACCCTAAAGTACACTAACACCCATAAACTACCTATGTACCCCTAAACCGAGCTCCCCCCACATCGCCGCCACTCGATTAAAATATTTTAACCCCTAATCTGCCGACCGCCACCTACGTTATACTTATGTACCCCTAATCTGCTGCCCCTAACCCCGCCGACCCCTATATTATATTTATTAACCCCTAATCTGCCCCCCTCAACGTCGCCTCCACCTGCCTACACTTATTAACCCCTAATCTGCCGAGCGGACCGCACCGCTACTATAATAAAGTTATTAACCCCTAACCCACCTCACTAACCCTATCATAAATAGTATTAACCCCTAATCTGCCCTCCCTAACATCGCCGACACCTACCTTCAATTATTAACCCCTAATCTGACGACCGGAGCTCATCGCTACTATAATAAATGGATTAACCCCTAAAGCTAAGTCTAACCCTAACACTAACACCCCCCTAACTTAAATATAATTTACATCTAACAAAATAAATTAACTCTTATTAAATAAATGATTCCTATTTAAAGCTAAATACTTACCTGTAAAATAAATCCTAATATAGCTACAATATAAATTATAATTATATTATAGCTATTTTAGGATTAATATTTATTTTACAGGCAACTTTGTAATTATTTTAACCAGGTACAATAGCTATTAAATAGTTAAGAACTATTTAATAGTTACCTAGTTAAAATAATAACAAATTTACCTGTAAAATAAATCCTAACCTAAGATATAATTAAACCTAACACTACCCTATCAATAAATTAATTAAATAAACTACCTACAATTACCTACAATTAACCTAACACTACACTATCAATAAATTAATTAAACACAATTCCTACAAATAAATACAATTAAATAAACTAGCTAAAGTACAAAAAATAAAAAAGAACTAAGTTACAAAAAATAAAAAAATATTTACAAACATAAGAAAAATATTACAACAATTTTAAACTAATTACACCTACTCTAAGCCCCCTAATAAAATAACAAAGCCCCCCAAAATAAAAAATTCCCTACCCTATTCTAAATTAAAAAAGTTACAAGCTCTTTTACCTTACCAGCCCTGAACAGGGCCCTTTGCGGGGCATGCCCCAAGAATTTCAGCTCTTTTGCCTGTAAAAAAAAACATACAATACCCCCCCCCCAACATTACAACCCACCACCCACATACCCCTAATCTAACCCAAACCCCCCTTAAAGAAACCTAACACTAAGCCCCTGAAGATCATCCTACCTTGTCTTCACCATACCAGGTTCACCGATCCGTCCTGGCTCCAACATCTTCATCCAACCCAAGCGGGGGTTGGCGATCCATCATCCGGTGGCTGAAGAGGTCCAGAAGAGGCTCCAAAGTCTTCCTCCAATCCGGCAAGAAGAGGACATCCGGACCGGCAAACATCTTCTCCAAGCGGCATCTTCGATCTTCTTCCATCCGGTGCGGAGCGGGTCCATCTTGAATCAGGCGACGCGGATCCATCCTCTTCTTCCGTTGTCTCCCGACTAATGACGGTTCCTTTAAGGGACGTCATCCAAGATGGCGTCCCTCGAATTCCGATTGGCTGATAGGATTCTATCAGCCAATCGGAATTAAGGTAGGAATTTTCTGATTGGCTGATGGAATCAGCCAATCAGAATCAAGTTCAATCCGATTGGCTGATCCAATCAGCCAATCAGATTGAGCTCGCATTCTATTGGCTGATCGGAACAGCCAATAGAATGTGAGCTCAATCTGATTGGCTGATTGGATCAGCCAATCGGATTGAACTTGATTCTGATTGGCTGATTCCATCAGCTAATCAGAAAATTCCTACCTTAATTCCGATTGGCTGATAGAATCCTATCAGCCAATCGGAATTCGAGGGACGCCATCTTGGATGACGTCCCTTAAAGGAACCGTCATTCGTCGGGAGACAACGGAAGAAGAGGATGGATCCGCGTCGCCTGCTTCAAGATGGACCCGCTCCGCACCGGATGGAAGAAGATCGAAGATGCCGCTTGGAGAAGATGTTTGCCGGTCCGGATGTCCTCTTCTTGCCGGATAGGAGGAAAACTTTGGAGCCTCTTCTGGACCTCTTCAGCCACCGGATGATGGATCGCCAATCCCCGCTTGGGTTGGATGAAGATGTTGGAGCCAGGACGGATCGGTGAACCTGGTATGGTGAAGACAAGGTAGGATGATCTTCAGGGGCTTAGTGTTAGGTTTCTTTAAGGGGGGTTTGGGTTAGATTAGGGGTATGTGGGTGGTGGGTTGTAATGTTGGGGGGGGGGGTATTGTATGTTTTTTTTACAGGCAAAAGAGCTGAAATTCTTGGGGCATGCCCCGCAAAGGGCCCTGTTCAGGGCTGGTAAGGTAAAAGAGCTTGTAACTTTTTAAATTTAGAATAGGGTAGAGAATTTTTTATTTTGGGGGGCTTTGTTATTTTATTAGGGGGCTTAGAGTAGGTGTAATTAGTTTAAAATTGTTGTAATATTTTTCTTATGTTTGTAAATATTTTTTTATTTTTTGTAACTTAGTTCTTTTTTATTTTTTGTACTTTAGCTAGTTTATTTAATTGTATTTATTTGTAGGAATTGTGTTTAATTAATTTATTGATAGTGTAGTGTTAGGTTAATTGTAGGTAATTGTAGGTAGTTTATTTAATTAATTTATTGATAGGGTAGTGTTATGTTTAATTATATCTTAGGTTAGGATTTATTTTACAGGTAAATTTGTTATTATTTTAACTAGGTAACTATTAAATAGTTCTTAACTATTTAATAGCTATTGTACCTGGTTAAAATAATTACAAAGTTGCCTGTAAAATAAATATTAATCCTAAAATAGCTATAATATAATTATAATTTATATTGTAGCTATATTAGGATTTATTTTACAGGTAAGTATTTAGCCTTAAATAGGAATCATTTATTTAATAAGAGTTAATTTATTTCGTTAGATGTAAATTATATTTAAGTTAGGGGGGTGTTAGTGTTAGGGTTAGACTTAGCTTTAGGGGTTAATCCATTTATTATAGTAGCGATGAGCTCCGGTCGTCAGATTAGGGGTTAATAATTGAAGGTAGGTGTCGGCGATGTTAGGGAAGGCAGATTAGGGGTTAATACTATTTATGATAGGGTTAGTGAGGCGGATTAGGGGTTAATAACTTTATTATAGTAGCGCTCAGGTCCGCTCGGCAGATTAGGGGTTAATAAGTGTAGGCAGGTGTCGGCGACGTTGAGGGGGGCAGATTAGGGGTTAATAAATATAATATAGGGGTCGGCGATGTTAGGGCAGCAGATTAGGGGTACATAGGGATAACGTAGGTTGCGGCAGTTTACGGAGCGGCAGATTAGGGGTTAAAAAAAATATGCAGGGGTCAGCGATAGCGGGGGCGGCAGAATAGGGGTTAATAAGTGTAAGGTTAGGGGTGTTTAGACTCGGGGTACATGCTAGAGTGTTAGGTGCAGACGTAGGAAGTGTTTCCCCATAGCAAACAATGTGGCTGCGTTAGGAGCTGAACGCTGCTTTTTTGCAGGTGTTAGGTTTTTTTTCAGCTCAAACAGCCCCATTGTTTCCTATGGGGGAATCGTGCACGAGCACGTTTTTGAGGCTGGCCGCGTCCGTAAGCAACTCTGGTATCGAGAGTTGCATTTGCGGTAAAAATGCTCTACGCTCCTTTTTTGGAGCCTAACGCAGCATTTGTTTGAACTCTCGATACCAGAGTTAAATTTATGGTGCGGCCAGAAAAAAACCCGCGGAGCGTTAACAGCCCTTCTACCGCCAAACTCCAAATCTAGGCCCTAGAGAGCAGTGTGTAGAAGTATAATTATTAAGTTTACCTGTTAGTGGGACTGCAGTTTCCACCTCCAGTTTCCAACTCCAGTGAGTAGCTCTGCCACTTAGAACAGAGAGCTACTTCAAATCAGAGAGCCATGGTTTAACTAAGCCTGTGGGCTGCTGTATGTAGCAGTCAGTGTAATGATGCGATTAATCTATTTTTATATTCTATCATTTGGATAATCCTTGCACTTATATCCAAGTTTTATTTGTGGATTTCAGTTCTGCTTTTAGTCGATTGTTTCTGATTTACTCTTCGCTAAATTAAAACAACTGTATGTGCCCTTTTCCCTATGCTAATGGATGTATAGCTTTTTAACTTATAGGAAACAACTTGTTAAAGTGAATGGGCTGATTTCCTACCCTGTCTTCCTCAGTACTCGTGTCCCACAGGGTTTTGTTCTGTCTCCCATCCTCTATTACTTCTATACCAATGATTGTACTTCTGCAAATGAACCTGAAAGTTATTGAAATTTGCAGACAACACTACTCTAATTGGTCTGATCTCAGATAAAGATGAATTGAGCTATAACGTGGAAGTATATAGGTTGGTAACATGGAGTGAAGCAAACAATTTAGAATGAAATGTTCATAAAATCAAAGAGATGGTAATTGATTATCCTCTGAAAATTAAAAATTGTATAGCAGACAGAGTTACATCATACAAATTCCTTGGAACAATGACTCAACATGATTTGAAATTGGACCTTAATATTTTTATTATGATTACAAAGTCTCAACAACATTTTTATTTTTCAAGGCAACTTAAAAATTTTGGTTGTAGCAAAAACTGTTACCTTGTTTTTATTCATCCATCATCAAATTAATTTTATCATTCTCAATTTAAACCTGGTATATTATCATTTAAGGAGGAGAAACTACACCGAATTGTGAGAATCATTGGGTGTCAACTTAGTTCTCTTAAGTACATTTACTTTTCAAGGATAAATAAGAGAGTCAGAAACATTTTATCTGATTCCTCCCACTCTGGCCATTGTTTTTTTAATTGTTTATATTTTTATCATAGGTCTAAGTTGAGAGTTTTACAAACAAGGACAAACTGTTATCTGAATATTTTTTTTTCACAGGCCATTAAATTAGCAAACAGGAATCTTATTTCACTTTTGGTTTGATACTTTGCATTTTAGTCACTCGTTGTGAATATATTTGATTATTAGATTTTGACACTGTTGATTGCATTTGTTTGTTTGTTTATTGTTATCTGATACCTTTTGCACAATGAAAAGTTCCTTGTGTGTATGTGTGTATATATATATATATATATGATTATATATATATATATATATATATATATATATATATATATATATATATATATATATATATATATATATATATATATATATACTGTATATATATATGATTTTATATATATATACATATATATATATATATATATATATATATATATATATATACACAATTAATGTGAAAATCAATGTGAAAAATCTATCACATAAAAGTCAACTATACAGAAACTGTTTAATCAGGACCCATTATATACATATTTTTTTCAGTTTATTTATTTAGGTTACTTATAATAAAAATAATAAAATCAACAAAAAATGAAGGTCATTCCTAAATGCTATTATTTTAAGAATAAATTAACCTATATAATTAAACTTACAATACGGCTTATTTTTACAAGAAGCAATTAGCTTAGCCTTTCTTTAATTCCCAGAAATTTCAAGACAAAAATAAATTATTACGGACAAATTGCCTCTTTTTTGGCTAAGAAAAACTTTCAGTTTCAAATTAAATAGTTTTTTTTTAAATCAAACACTTCATTTGTATTTATATTTTTACCATGGGTCAATGAATAAGGCTACAATGTAGACAGCTACCCTTTTCTATAAATTAGACTTTGCCTCCACCTGGATAGGTAGACTAGTGATTCTATATTTTATCTGTTATCTGGCTTTCATGAAAACAGAAGACTGGAGAAGGTTCATTTAATAAAACATCTATATTTACTGAATGTAGCAAAGCAGAAAATGCTCATCATGTATACATCCCAGATGCCCTGCATTATGTGGGACAACCTGAATTATAAGCACAGTTCATAAATCCTGCCCTCCTCCCTTGTTCTACTTGTTTGCAAAAAAAAAATCCTTGGTTTGTAGTGATGAATAACTTATTACCACCTTTGTAAGGATGAGAGCCAGCTCAAGGACACTGCTACAAACTCCCAACACATTAAATTATTAGGAGAGATGAGACAAATCCTGCCTTTTACCTCTTAAAGGGACAGTAAACAAAAAAAAAAAAAAATATTTCCTGATTCAGACAAAGCATACCATTTTAAATAATTTTCCAATTTACTTATATGATCAAATTTGCTTTGTTCTCTTGCTATTCTTTATCTATTTGGCAATACTTACAATACCTACTGGAATAAGTCTTTTTTATGAGGATAGCGGTAAGATACGGAACTACCATTCTGTCTCTACCTACTGCACCTGAACTCTGTTTCTGCTGGCAAAATAAAAAAGGGACACTGCATGTTAACCAGTGATATTTGTTTTCTGAATATAATTATATCTTCTGTTCTTCAAAGTGACATTAAAGATATTTTATCTCTGTGTATTAAAAATAGTCTTTTTTCAATGTATAGATGTGTATAGTTTTAGTATTTTTTTATTTTTTTTTAAAACCTGGATAAAACTATTTTTCTTCTTCAGGCTGCTTAGAGGTCCTCCAGTCTTATCTGCATTTTGCAGAGGGTAATAAAAAATATATACATATTAAACTGAAGGGTGGATATAGATTGAACCCTTATAATAAAGCCATCATTAAAGGTACAGTCTATACCAGAATTTTTATTGTTTTAAAAGATAGATAATCCCTTTATTACCCATTTCCCAGTTTTGCATAACTAACACAGTTATAATAATATACTTTTAACCTCTGTGATTATCTTGTATCTAAGCCTCTGCAAACTGCCCCTTTTTCAGTTCTTTTGACAGACTTGCAGTCTAGCCAATCAGTGCCTGCTCCCAGATTACTTCACGTGCACGAGCACAGTGTTATCTATATGAAATATGTGAACTATCACCCTCTAGTGGTGAAAAACCGTTAAATGCAATCTGAAAGAGGTGGGCTTCAAGGTCTAAGAAATTAGCATATGAACCTCCTAGGTTAAGCTTTCAACTAAGAATACCAAGAGAACAAAGCAAAATTGGTGATAAAAGTAAATTGGAAAATTGTTTAAAATTACATGCTCTATCTAAATCATGAAAGTTTATTTTGGCCTAGACTGTCCCTTTAAGGTGAAACATATTTGTTGGAGTGGATCCTGCTGCTGGTAACATGGAAGGGTTAAATACACTAAATCCACTGAGCTGCACTTACACATTGGGGCATATTTATCAAAGTGCGAGCGGACATGATACGATGTAGCGTATCATGCACAAGCAGTTCACCAGAACTGCATGTGCAATGCCGCCCCCTGCAGATTTGCAGGCAAATCGGCCGCTAGCAGGGGGTGTCAATAAACCCGATCGTATTCGATCGGGTTGATTTCTGTCTGCCACCTCAGAGCAGATGGACAAGTTATGGAGCAGCGGTCCATAAGCGGTCATTCAGAGCTTGATAATTCGGCCCCATTGGCTCTTAAACTGGAGTGGGACAATAGGACGTACTCCTAAGTTGGAGACAGCGGTTGTTGCCAGTGTCACCCTGAGTGATGCTTAAGAACATTATATTGTTTTTTTCTAGAAGTAATATATAAAATATTGTTTTTATCCATTTTAAAAAATGTTTTCAAGTCTGGAAAAGTTCAAGTTTTTACTCAAGGTTTTATGATTTGGGCTGTTGTCTTAGAGCTACAGTAGCTTTAAACCACTCAGGCTTCCCCAACAGGCCAGGTTTTCAGGACTACCTTGGATGAGAGCAGGTAAAATAACCATCGGCTAGATTTGGAGTTTTGTCGGTAACAACCCGAAAAACTAACGCCGGCTTTTTTCTGGCCACACCATAAAAATAACTCTGGTATTGAGAGACCACATAAAGGCTGCGTTAGGCTCCAAAAAAGGAGCGTAGAGCATTTTTAACGCAGCTTCAACTCTCGATACCAGAGTTGCTTACGGACGTGGCCAGCCTCAAAAACGTGCTCGTGCACGATTCCCCCATAGGAAACAATGGGGCTGTTTGAGCTGAAAAAAAACCAAACACCTGCAAAAAAGCCGCGTTCAGCTCCTAACGCAGCCCCATTGTTTGCTATGCGGTAACCCTTCCTACGTCTGCACTTAACACTCTAACATGTACCCCGAGTCTAAACACCCCTAACCTTACACTTATTAACCCCTAATCTGCCGCACCCGCTATCGCTGACACCTGCATATTATTATTAACCCCAAATCTGCCGCTCCGTAAACCGCCGCTACTTACATTATCCTTATGTACCCCTAATCTGCTGCCCTAACATCGCCGACCCCTATATTATATTTATTAACCCCTAATCTGCCCCCCACAACGTCGCCTCCACCTGCCTACACTTATTAACCCCTAATCTGCCGACCGGACCTGAGCGCTACTATAATAAAGTTATTAACCCCTAATCCGCCTCACTAACCCTATCATAAATAGTATTAACCCCTAATCTGCCCTCCCTAACATCGCCGACACCTAACTTCAAACATTAACCCCTAATCTGCCGACTGGAGCTCACCGCTATTCTAATAAATGTATTAACCCCTAAAGCTAAGTCTAACCCTAACACTAACACCCCCCTAAATTAAATATAATTTAAATCTAACAAAATTAATTAACTCTTATTAAATAAATTATTCCTATTTAAAGCTAAATACTTACCTGTAAAATAAATCCTAATATAGCTACAATATAAATTATAATTATATTATAGCTATTTTAGGATTTATATTTATTTTACAGGTAACTTTGTATTTATTTTAACCAGGTACAATAGCTATTAAATAGTTAAGAACTATTTAATAGCTAAAATAGTTAAAATAATTACAAATTTACCTGTAAAAGAAATCCTAACCTAAGTTACAATTAAACCTAACACTAGACTATCAATAAATTAATTAAATAAACTACCTACAATTACCTACAATTAACCTAACACTACACTATCAATAAATTAATTAAATACAATTGCTACAAATAAATACAATTAAATAAACTAGCTAAAGTACAAAAAATAAAAAAGAACTAAGTTACAAAAAATAAAAAAATATTTACAAACATAAGAAAAATATTACAACAATTTTAAACTAATTACACCTACTCTAAGCCCCCAAATAAAATAACAAAGCCCCCCAAAATAAAAAAATGCCCTACCCTATTCTAAATTACTAAAGTTCAAAGCTCTTTTACCTTACCAGCCCTGAACAGGGCCCTTTGCGGGGCATGCCCCAAGAAATACAGCTCTTTTGCCTGTAAAAAAAAACATACAATACCCAAGCCCCCCAACATTACAACCCACCACCCACATACCCCTAATCTAACCCAAACCCCCCTTAAATAAACCTAACACTAAGCCCCTGAAGATCATCCTACCTTGTCTACACCTCATCGGGTATCACACCGATCCGTCCAGAAGAGCTCCTCCGATGTCCTGATCCAAGCCCAAGCGGGGGGCTGAAGAGGTCCATGATCCGGCTGAAGTCTTCATCCAAGCGGGGCAGAAGAGGTCTTCAATCCGATTGAAGTCTTCATCCAAGCGGCATCCATCCGGAGCGAAGCGGCAGCATCCTGAAGACCTCCACCGCGGAACATCCATCCTGGCCGACGACTGAACGACGAATGACGGTTCCTTTAAATGACGTCATCCAAGATGGCATCCCTCGAATTCCGATTGGCTGATAGGATTCTATCAGCCAATCGGAATTAAGGTAGGAATATTCTGATTGGCTGATGGAATCAGCCAATCAGAATCAAGTTCAATCCGATTGGCTGATCCGATCAGCCAATCAGATTGAGCTCGCATTCTATTGGCTGTTCCTAAAATAGCTATAATATAATTATAATTTATATTGTAGCTATATTAGGATTTATTTTACAGGTAAGTATTTAGCTTTAAATAGGAATAATTTATTTAATAAGAGCTAATTAATTTCGTTAGATTTAAATTATATTTAACTTAGGGGGGTGTTAGTGTTAGGGTTAGACTTATCTTTAGGGGTTAATACATTTATTAGAATAGCGGTGAGCTCAGGTCGGCAGATTAGGGGTTAATAATTGAAGTTAGGTGTCGGCGATGTTAGGGAGGGCAGATTAGGGGTTAATACTATTTATTATAGGGTTAGTGAGGCGGATTAGGGGTTAATAACTTTATTATAGTAGCGCTCAGGTCCGGTCGTCAGATTAGGGGTTAATAAGTGTAGGCAGGTGGAGGCAACGTTGAAGGGGGCAGATTAGGGGTTAATAAATATAATATAGGGGTCGGCGGTGTTAGGGGCAGCAGATTAGGGGTACATAAGGATAACGTAGGTGGCGGCGCTTTGCGGTCGGCAGATTAGGGGTTAATAAGTGTAGGTAGGTGGAGGCGACGTTGTGGGGGGCAGGTTAGGGGTTAATAAATATAATACAGGGGTCGGCGGTGTTAGGGGCAGCAGATTAGGGGTACATAAGGATAACGTAGGTGGCGGTCGGCAGATTAGGGGTTAAAAAAAATTATTCGAGTGTCGGCGATGTGGGGGGACCTCGGTTTAGGGGTACATAGGTAGTTTATGGGTGTTAGTGTACTTTAGAGTACAGTAGTTAAGAGCTTTATAAACCGGCGTTAGCCCAGAAAGCTCTTAACTACTGACTTTTTTCCTGCGGCTGGAGTTTTGTCGTTAGATGTCTAAAGCTCACTTCAGAAACGACTCTAAATACCGGAGTTAGAAAGATCCCATTGAAAAGATAGGATACGCAATTGACGTAAGGGGATCTGCGGTATGGAAAAGTCGCGGATGAAAAGTGAGCGTTAGACCCTATTTTGAGTGACTCCAAATACCGGCGGTAGCCTAAAACCAGCGTTAGGAGCCTCTAACGCTGGTTTTCACGGCTAACGCCAAACTCCAAATCTAGGTCCATGTTTACTAATTAGCTGATTATTTCCCCTGTGCTCCAGGTCAGATTTTCTGAAAATGTGGCCTGTTAGGGAGACCTGAGTACAGGTTTAAAAACCAGTGCTCTTTAAAGGGACACTGAACCCAAATTTTTTCTTTCATGATTCAGATAGAGCATGCAATTTTAAGCAAATTTCTAATTTACTTCTATTATCAATTTTAATTTGTTCTCTTGCTATCTTTATTTGAAAAAGAAGGCATCTTAGCTAAGGAGCAAGCAAATGTTTGCTTCAGGACCATGGACAGCACTTGTTTATTGGTGCTGACCAATCAGCAAGGACAACCCAGGTTGTTCACTAAAAATGGGCCGGCATCTAAACTTACATTCTTGCTTTTCAAGAAAACATACCAAGAGAATGAAGAATATTTAATAATAGGAGTAAATTAGAAAGCTGCTTAAAAAAGCATGCTCTATGTGAATCACGAAAGAAAATTTTTGAGTACAGTGTCCCTTTAATATGTGAGTACTAACTTAGATGAAGTTTATTTCTGTTGGTTGTTAAAGCATTGCACTGTATTTATTTTCATCTGTTTGAAGTACAACTTACAGCAGATACATCAGAGGCATCCTTGGAATCGATGCAGCTGTTCCCAATTTCTTTTCCTCCAAACTTTGGAATTTTGGAAGTTTCTTCCTTGCTTCAGTGCACAGGGATTTTTATTGACATGATCCGGGCTTTTTGTTTTGCAGAGCGTATCCAATACTGCAAGGAGTTGAGGCTGAGGACTGAGTCACATCATCTCATGGGTGGAGTCATGTCAGGCTAGCCACAAGAAGGGGCAAGATGTGGGTGGAGCTGGGCTTTAATGGGAGGGGTAGGCAGATCTGAGGCATTGCTAAGCAGTCCACTGCAACCTGGAACATTTATAAGGTAGAAACAGCTGTGAGAGTGACCATCCTCTCAAATGCGAAAAGACTGGGAGCTCTGCTGTCCACTAATATATCTGTGGGTATTGTCCTTAGAAGCCAACCTGTCGATAACGATAAATTGTGCACAGACATGTATTTGAGTGTTACTATCAATATACATATTTAACTGTGTAAAAGCATATATTTGAACATGTTTAATTGCTTTTCTTTCATATGAATAATATAAATGTGTTTTCAGGGGTGGACTGAGACCAACTAGGGCCTATGATCAAAAAATAGGGAAGGGACCCTCAACACACTTCCTGTCTTCCTCTTCTGCACCACGACACCCAACATTAATGGCCAGGGGCCCCACAGTGAAAGACCCTCTCTCCAGGGCCCCCCCACCTTCCAGGGCTATACCCCACACTGCAGGGCTCCCAGAGCAACAGATATCCTATGCAGCCACAGGGCATCCACTCCAGGGGAAGGGCACCCACTCTGCAAACTCTTAACTTCTTAGTTACTGCTGTAAGCACTGTGGTAGATCCTGATCATCTGCTGCCTGCCCCAGCTCACAACCACTAGTGCAGCTGTCCCATACTAAAATGTGCCTGCCTGCTGCCCACTCCCTCACATTCACAACCTCTGTGCTAGCTCATTTAACAAACTGTGACTGAGCATAAGCGGCCAGTTGGGCCCTCCTTTTTGTCCTGGGCCCTCGGTCCAGGCCCTATTGCCTGACAGCTCAGTCTACCCCTGTGTGTTTTTAATACAAGTACATAAAAGGTTAATAACACAACATCTAGTTTCCTAGCCAAGGGTACTTGTAGCCATGTGGTTACTTTGTTCATAGGCAAGTGGTTTTCCAGTTGCACAAAATCAGACTCCATTACTTTTAAAATTGACCTTTATTCAATACATCAGGGTCCTAAGCTTGTAAACAACATTTTAAACATAATCCAGTACCTCATGCAGGTTTAGCTAAGGTGAACAGTTAGTACTGTATATTACAGATAGTGAAAAGTGCCAGATAACACAGTGAAAGAAGCCAGATACGTTGCCAGCTAGAATGACGTATTAGTGATAAAGTTGCCAGATAATAAGTTAACCCAAGTGTTAATGGTAATGGGTGCCACAGAAATGAGAAATATTAAGATATCATTCTGTTACTGTAGAAAGAGACCTGATTTGGCATCCCTGCAGCAGCTGTATAACCATCACTCTCAAACTTCATAACAGTTCTGTGACGTAGGCACTGCAACAGCTCCAAAGTCATAACAGCACTAAAAAGCTGTCGTATATAGCCTGCAGCTGTTACATTATTTAACTACAAATATGATCACATAGTAGCTGTGTAGGGATAAGGTGTACTTCTAAAACTGTTGGCCATCTACATAGTTGGTGTAATTGGGGTCATAGACTGATAATGGATTGTTTTTATTTGATGCATCCAGTTGGTATTATGGGGAAGAATAGAGAAAAGCTGCGTATTGAATTTTGTCGCAGTGACCATATTCGTGGATCTACAGATAATAAAATTAGACTATTTACCTTGTACCTTTCAGATGTGCTGTAGTATGAAGATTATACACCCTGGTGCCCTCTTCTAACTCTGTGTCTTTGACCACTGCTAAAAAAAAAACAAGCTATAATTATTATCTATTACGCTGTATTAAATACCCCTTGTGATGGATACCTGGCTACCCCGACTGGGTAGCTCCGCCAAACGGGTCCTGCTTCCTCCCTGCCGACTGCAGCTATGTAGCTGGCAAGTGACCACAGCCTGTAGCCACCCCTGATGCCCGACAGCACCAATATTCAGGGTCCCACCCTGTGGCAGACTCCAGCTACCCAGACTGGGTAGCTCTGCCAGAGGGTGCTTCCTCTGCCTGGAACAGGCTGCTATGTAGACCAGGAAAGGGATTTTAGCAGGAGCCCACCTTAATAACTAGACATACTAGCATTCAGGTGAAACAGGAACTCTCTTTATTGTAAAACATACACTCCTTTTATACACACAGCGCATCTTGATAAGACCCTGGACAATCCCACAATTTTCCCGCCATTCCCATCCCTCCAGACTGACCGGCATCTCCATAGCAGCCACAGTCCCACAGAATCCCAGTGCCTAGGGGTGTGGCGGTTTTGGGGTGATCCCGATGGAGTGGCGGCACTTCTAGGGTGTTATTTTAAAGCTCTCAGTCCCTAGATGCCACAGTCCACAGCGTGATTTGTTACTGGGGACCGGAGTTACAGTCCGTTAAAGTTATGGGGTTAGGGGTGTCCAAAACCCCCGGTTCCCAAAGGAGCTCCCCTCCGATAATTTCCCCAGCTCTTGTCCTCCCTAGGGGCTACCAATCCCCAAAAGGGGGGGCAAAGGGCTGCTGGAGCGACCAGGGGTAAAGTTAGAGGGTGTCTTGCTGTCCTGTGGCAGACTAGGAGTTCCAGGAGCCCGGCCAGCTTAGGAGGGTTTTCCTGGTCTATTACGCTGTATTAAATATCCCTTGTGATGGATACCTGGCTACCCCGACTGGGTAGCTCCGCCAAACGGGTCCTGCTTCCTCCCTGCCGACTGCAGCTATGTAGCTGGCAAGTGACCACAGCCTGTAGCCACCCCTGATGCCCGACAGCACCAATATTCAGGGTCCCTCCCTGTGGCAGACTCCAGCTACCCAGACTGGGTAGCTCCGCCAGAGGGTCCTTCCTCTGCCTGGAACAGGCTGCTATGTAGCCCAGGAAAGGGATTTTAGCAGGAGCCCACCTTAATAACTAGACATACTAGCATTCATGTGAAACAGGAACTCTCTTTATTGTAAAACATACACTCCTTTTATACACACAGCGCATCTTGATAAGACCCTGGACAATCCCACAATTTTCCCGCCATTCCCATCCCTCCAGACTGACCGGCACCTCCATAGCAGCCACAGTCCCACAGAATCCCAGTGCCTAGGGGTGTAGAAGTTTTGGGGTGATCCCGATGGAGCGGCGGCACTTCCAGGGTTTCATTTTAAAGCTCTCGGTCCCTAGATGCCACAGTCCACAGCGTGATTTGTTACTGGGGACCGGAGTTACAGTCCATTAAAGTTATGGGGTTAGGGGTGTCCAAAATCCCCGGTCCCCAAAGGAGCTCCCCTCCGATAATTTCCCCTGCTCTTGTCCTCCCTAGGGGCTACCAATCCCCAAAAGGGCGGGCAAAGGGCTGCTGGTGCGACCAGGGGTAAAGTTAGCGGGTGTCTTGCTGTCCTGTGGCCGACCAGGAGTTCCAGAAGCCCGGCTAGCCTGAGAGGGGCTAGGCGGGTGTCTGTTGTGAGGCGGCCGACTGGGAGTTCCAGGAGCCCGGCCAGCCTAGGAGGGTTTTCCTGGTCTATTACGCTGTATTAAATACCCCTTGTGATGGATACCTGGCTACCCTGACTGGGTAGCTCCGCCAAACGGGTCCTGCTTCCTCCCTGCCGACTGCAGCTATGTAGCTGGCAAGTGACCACAGCCTGTAGCCACCCCTGATGCCCGACAGCACCAATATTCAGGGTCCCACCCTGTGGCAGACTCCAGCTACCCAGACTGGGTAGCTCTGCCAGAGGGTCCTTCCTCTGCCTGGAACAGGCTGCTATGTAGCCCAGGAAAGGGATTTTAGCAGGAGCCCACCTTAATAACTAGACATACTAGCATTCAGGTGAAACAGGAACTCTCTTTATTGTAAAACATACACTCCTTTTATACACACAGCGCATCTTGATAATACCCTGGACAATCCCATAATTTTCCCGCCATTCCCATCCCTCCAGACTGACCGGCACCTCCATAGCAGCCACAGTCCCACAGAATCCCAGTGCCTAGGGGTGTGGCGGTTTTGGGGTGATCCCGATGGAGCGGCGGCACTTCCAGGGTGTAATTTTAAAGCTCTCGGTCCCTAGATGCCACAGTCCACAGCGTGATTTGTTACTGGGGACTGGAGTTACAGTCCGTTAAAGTTATGGGTTTAGGGGTGTCCAAAACCCCCGGTTCCCAAAGGTGCTCCCCTCCGATAATTTCCCCAGCTCTTGTCCTCCCTAGGGGCTACCAATCCCCAAAAGGGGGGGGCAAAGGGCTGCTGGAGCGACCAGGGGTAAAGTTAACAGGTGTCTTGCTGTCCTGTGGCCGACCAGGAGTTCCAGAAGCCCGGCCAGCCTGAGCGGGGCTAGGCGGGTGTCTGTTGTGAGGCGGCCGACTGGGAGTTCCAGGAGCCCGGCCAGCCAAGGAGGGTTTTCCTGATCATACACCAGCTCTTCTTTTAACAAGTTTAGAACACAAAACCATGCAAACAAAAGCTTTCAGAGATTACGGTTGCTCTGAGAAGCCCAAAACCACTGAGAAACAACAGGGGTGAGGTTGTAGGGGGGTGAGGGTAACCTTAGCTGTCTGGTATCTGTGACACCCCTCTCTAATCTAAAATTAAGTGAGATAAAGACAGGTAGTATGAATAGTATTTGCCTCATTATAGGCTAAATTATGAGTGGTGGTATAACTTGCACGTGATTGAAAAAGGGTTTATCAGGGCTGTTTGCGAACAATGGATGTAGCACACATATAAAAGAATAAAAGTAAACGCGATTCCTTCAGCGTATTGATATAGCGTGACTTCAGAGCTCTGGCTAACTGTTATGCGAAAAAGTTGCACAAAACACATCAAAATTACATTTAAAGGTAAAGTTACAATCATAATAACTATCTAATAAAAATTATTTTAAAAAAATATTGCACAAAAAAAAGGGCTCAAAGATATGAGGTCTCAAGTGTTAGAAGGCAAAGGGCTTTATCATTGAGGAACATACATATACATCTAAATCTGTATATGCCTGTATCTCTCTCTTGCTGTATATATATATATATATATATATATATATATATATATATATATATATTATGTGTATATATATGTATTTGCAGACATATATACACATATAAACACATAAATACATATGTATACCTAAATATATGTGCATTGGAGCCCTTTGCGGTCAAGTAAACATGTAAAATCATATTTATGCAATATTCATTTTTAATAAAGTGTTTAACTATGCATGCACTGTAAACTTCTCCCATTCCAACGTTCTTTACAAAGGGGAATATGTTTAAACAGATATTTTTTATATATATATAGAAATGTGTATTTAAGAATAAATAGAACATATTATATGTGAAGAACATTGGAATGTAAGCGCTTGGGTTTGCTCGTTAGAAATGGTTAGGTTTTTTCCACTTTTCCCATTGTTTTGAAAGCTATAGGGGAATACGTTAATGCAGTCGCGATATTTGAAGTTCAGCTTTTTTTCGCACATCGGGTTAGCGCTCGCACAAAAACTTTTTACTTTGAACTTGTAATACCTGCTCTACCCGACACACAGAAAGCTTATTTCTAGCGAAATGAATGCTCAAGCAGGAGTGCAAATTTGCGATCCACTCGTAATCTAGCCCACAGCTAAATAAAGCCATAACATCACTGATCAGTGACAGTGCACCACTTGTGTCACAAGGTGCAAGAATACCTGCTTTCTAACGGCTAGATTTAGAGTTGGGCGTTAGCCGTCAAAACCAGCGTTAGAGGCTCCTAACGCTGGTTTTTAGCGCCCTCTGGTATTTGGAGCCAGTCATTAAAGGGTCTAACGCTCACTTTCCAGCCGCGACTTTTCCATACCGCAGATCCCCTTACGTCAATTGCGTATCCTATCTTTTCAATGGGATCTTTCTAACGCTGGTATTTAGAGTCGTGGCTGAAGTGAGCGTTAGAAATCTAAGAACAAAACTCCAGCCGCAGAAAAAAGTCAGTAGTTAAGAGCTTTCTGGGCTAACGCCGGTTTATAAAGCTCTTAACTACTGTGCTCTAAAGTACACTAACACCCATAAACTACCTATGCACCCCTAAACCGAGGTCCCCCCACATCGCCGCCACTATATATAAATTTTTTAACCCCTAATCTGCCGCTCCGTACACCGCCGCCACTTATGTTTTCCCTATGTACCCCTAATCTGCTGCCCCTAACACCCCCGACCCCTATATCATATTTATTAACCCCTAATCTGCCCCCCACAACATCGCCGCCAGCTACCTACAATAATTAACCCCTAATCTGCTGACCGGAGCTCACCGCTAGTATAATAAATGTATTAACCCCTAATCCGCCTCACTCCCGCCTCAATAACCCTATAATAAATAGTATTAACCCCTAATCTGCCCTCCCTAACATCGCCGACAGCTAACTTCAAGTATTAACCCCTAATCTGCTGACCGGAGCTCACCGCTACTCTAATAAATGGATTAACCCCTAAAGCTAAGTCTAACCCTAACACTAATTTAAATCTAACGAAATAAATTAACTCTTATTATATAAATTATTCCTATTTAAAGCAAAATACTTACCTGTAAAATAAATCCTAATATAGCTACAATATAAATTATAATTATATTGTAGCTATTTTAGGATTAATATTTATTTTACAGGCAACTTTGTAATTATTTTAAACAGGTACAATAGCTATTAAATAGTTAATAACTATTTAATAGCTAAAATAGTTAAAATAATTACAAAATTACCTGTGAAATAAATCCTAACCTAAGTTACAATTAAACCTAACACTACACTATCATTACATTAATTAAATACAATACCTACAATTATCTACAATTAAACCTAACACTACACTATCAATAAATTAATTAAATACAATACCTACAATTACCAACAATTAAACCTAACACTACACTATGAATAAATAAATTAAATAAAATACCTACAATTACCTACAATTAACCTAACACTACACTATCAATAAATTAAATAAATACAATTGCTACAAATAAATACAATGAAATAAACTAACTAAAGTACAAAAAATAAAAAAGAACTAAGTTACAAAAAATAAAAAAATATTTACAAACATTAGAAAAATATTACAACAATTTTAAACTAATTACACCTACTCTAAGCCCCCTAATAAAATAACAAAGCCCCCCAAAATAAAAAAATGCCCTACCCTATTCTAAAATAAAAATAGAAAAGCTCTTTTACCTTACCAGCCCTGAAAAGGGCCCTTTTCGGGGCATACCCCAAATAATTCAGCTCTTTTGCCTGTAAAAAAAAAACATACAATACCCCCCCCCAACATTACAACCCACCACCCACATACCCCTAATCTAACCCAAACCCCCCTTAAATAAACCTAACACTAAGCCCCTGAAGATCTCCCTACCTTGTCTTCACCACACCGGGTCCTGATCTGTCCAGAAGAGCCTCCGAAATCTTCCTCCAAGCCCAAGCGTGGGCTGAAGAGTGACGTCCATCCTCCGGCTGAAGTCTGGATCCAACCGGCAAATGAAGAAGTCCATCTTCGGGAAGATATTTTCATCCTATCCGGGCAGAAGAGGACATCCGGACCGGCAACCATCTTGATCCAAGCGTCATCTTCTATCTTCATCCGATGAGGAATGGCTCCATCTTGAAGACCTCCAGCGCGGACCGATCCTCTTCTTCCGACGTCCAACTGAAGAATGAAGGTTCCTTTAAGGGATGTCATCCAAGATGGCGTCCCTCGAATTCCGATTGGCTGATCAGATTGAGCTCGCATTCTATTGGCTGATCGGAACAGCCAATAGAATGCGAGCTCAATCTGATTGGCTGATTGGATCAGCCAATCGGATTGAACTTGATTCTGATTGGCTGATTCCATCAGCCAATCAGAATTTTCCTACCTTAATTTCGATTGGCTGATAGAATCCTATCAGCCAATCGGAATTCGAGGGACGCCATCTTGGATGACGTCCCTTAAAGGAACCTTCATTCTTCAGTTGGACGTCGGAAGAAGAGGATCGGTCCGCGCTGGAGGTCTTCAAGATGGAGCCGGTCGTCATCGGATGAAGATAGAAGATGCCGCTTGGAAGAAGATGGTTGCCGGTCCGGATCTACTCTTCTGCCCGGATAGGATGAAGACTTTGGAGCCTCTTCTGGACCTCTTCAGCCGTCGCTTGATAGAAGACTTCAGCCGAATGATGGATGTCTAGCCCCCGCTTGGGCTTGGATGAAGATTTCGGAGCCTGGAACGATCGGTGATACCTGGCATGGTGAAGACAAGGTAGGAAGATCTTCAGGGGCTTAGTGTTAGGTTTATTTAAGGGGGGTTTGGGTTAGATTAGGGGTATGTGGGTGGTGGGTTGTAATGTTGGGGGGGTATTGTATGTTGTTTTTTTACAGGCAAAAGAGCTGAATTCTTTGGGGCATGCCCCGCAAAGGGCCCTTTTAAGGGCTGGTAAGGTAAAAGAGCTTTGAACTTTTTTAATTTAGAATAGGGTAGGGCATTTTTTTATTTTGGGGGTCTTTGTTATTTTATTAGGGGGCTTAGAGTAGGTGTAATTAGTTTAAAATTGTTGCAATTTTTTCTAATGTTTGTAAATATTTTTTTATTTTTTGTAACTTAGTTCTTTTTTATTTTTTGTACTTTAGTTAGTTTATTTAATTGTATTTATTTGTAGGAATTGTATTTAATTTATTTATTGATAGTGTAGTGTTAGGTTTAATTGTAGATAATTGTAGGTATTTTATTTAATTAATTTATTGATAGTGTAATGTTAGGTTTAATTGTAACTTAGGTTAGGATTTATTTTACAGGTAATTTTGTAATTATTTTAACTAGGTAACTATTAAATAGTTATTAACTATTTAATAGCTATTGTACCTGGTTAAAATAATTACAAAGTTGCCTGTAAAATAAATATAAATCCTAAAATAGCTACAATATAATTATAATTTATATTGTAGCTATATTAGGGTTTATTTTACAGGTAAGTATTTAGATTTAAATAGGAATAATTTATTTAATAAGAGTTAATTTATTTCGTTAGATTTAAATTATATTTAATTTAGGGGGGTGTTAGGGTTAAAGTTAGACTTAGCTTTAGGGGTTAATAAATTTATTAGAGTAGCGGTGAGCTCCTGTCGGCAGATTAGGGGTTAATACTTGAAGTTAGGTGACGGCAATGTTAGGGAGGGCAGATTAGGGGTTAATACTATTTATTATAGAGTTATTGAGGCGGGAGTGAGGCGGATTAGGGGTTAATACATTTATTATAGTAGCGCTCAGGTCCGGTCGGCAGATTAGGGGTTAATAAGTGTAGTTAGGTGGAGGCGACGTTGGGGGCGGCAGATTAGGGGTTAATAAATATAATATAGGGGTCGGCGGTGTTAGGGGCAGCAGATTAGGGGTATATAGGGATAATGTAGGTGGCGGGGGTGTACGGAGCGGCAGATTAAGGGTTAAAAATAATATGCAGGGGTCAGCGATAGCGGGGGCGGCAGATTAGGGGTTAATAAGTGTAAGGTTAGGGGTGTTTAGACTCGGGGTACATGTTAGGGTGTTAGGTTCAGACGTAGGAAGTGTTTCCCCATAGGAAACAATGGGGCTGCGTTAGGAGCTGAACGTGGCTTTTTTGCAGGTGTTAGGTTTTTTTTCAGCTCAAACAGCCCCATTGTTTTCTATGGGGGAATCGTGCACGAGCACGTTTTTGAAGCTGGCCGCGTCCGTAAGCTCCCTTTTTGGAGCCTAACGCACTGAAAACCCAGCCATTCTGTGAACTCTAACTACCAGCGGTATTTAAAAGGTGCGGGGGGAAAAAAGCACGCGTAGCTAACGCACCCCTTTGGCCACCAAACTCTAAATCTAGCCGTAAGATGGCATCACTTGGTATGCAAATGCAGAGTTTTACCAACTGGCAGTTGTAAAGGGTTAAAAGATGAGAATGTCTCTCAAGAGATCTGCTTGCACAGGTGAGTAGTAGGCATTTAAATGAAGTTATGTCCTACAGCGTAATGTCCCTTTAAATATTTTGTATTGTTCTAAGATTTATAATGATTTGCTGCATCTGCAGTCAGTTATAGTGTATGTTAAAATAAATCCATAAATGCAGGAAAATAAAGCTTACTTGTGTAGTTTTCGTCTGATACATGGCATAGTTATAGAGCATTTAATTCAAGGGACATTAAATTCAAATTTGGAATGCACAGAAATGCATTTCAGCTTTGATACAAACATTCTTGCAAAACAAACAATAACAATAGTTTCTCAGGAAAGGCACTACTGTCTTAGCTGCAACTTATAAGGTGCATGCAACATGCACTGTCAGAAAAAAGGGTACAGTTGGGGTACGTTTGTGAACACTTAGGGTACAACTGCTGTGGTTGTACCCTCAATAGATCATAATTACACCTAAAGGAACTAATATGTACCATTTAGTGGTAAATAAGGTACAAATATGTTTCCGACTGTCATAGGGTCCATGTCTGTACCATTTAATCCCCCCAAAAAGGTACGATCACTTGTGTGACTAAAAGGTTGAGGGGGATGGTTGGTTCAAGGTTGCTAAACCCTGCAAGTCCATATAATTTGTGCACCTCAATTATTAATTGAACACATAACTGGCAGTCACCAAAAATGAATTCAACATACATGTTGTACAGCAAAATAATTAATGTTCAATGGTTGTTGGTAATATGCAAGAGGTGGGCAAAGCAACAAAAAATACCTAATAACCCATATCTTCAGTGATACTGTGTTGCTGGTCCTAAATAGCACACATGGGGGAGAGGTCCATTTATCATTATGCTGACGGACATGATCCGCTATAGTGAACCAAGTCCGCTGAAGGCTCGCCAGAAACACGGGACATCAAGCTCCGTTTGGAGCTTGATAGACCCCAAACACTTCACATTTTTATGTTTATATTTAGAGCATAACTCTTAATGATAATGATAACTCTTAATGATAAAGCAAATGTATTAACTAAAATTACACAGAAAATGTTTTGTTTTAAACTCTATAAAATAAACAACAGCTGTTTAAGAACCAGTTTTTAAAAATATAAAATAAAATTGGAACCATTCCCCAGTCACATACATGGACATTGTGTAACACACCATAGCACCATCTATTGGTTGAAAGTTCCATGACATGTGAAACACAGCTCCATCTATTGGTAGAAGGTTCATCACCAAAATGTGTACTGGGAAAATAGACTCATTTGCATATATTTTTCATAGAGTGACCTGACAATTCAATGTATGGTTGTTTTATCATTTATCCCTCCCCTGAATCCCCCTTCCTTTCATTAGAGTTATACTATATTATTATGCTGTTTTCTATCGGCTAGATTTAGAGTTCGGCGGTAGCCGTCAAAACCAGCGTTAGAGGCTCCTAACGCTGGTTTTGGGCGCCCGCTGGTATTTGGAGTCAGTGATTAAAGGGTCTAACGCTCACTTTACAGCCGCGACTTTTCCATACCGCAGATCCCCCTACGCCATTTGCGTAGCCTATCTTTTCAATGGGATCTTTCTAACGCTGGTATTTAGAGTCGTTTCTGCAGTGAGCGTTAGAGCTCTAACGACAAGATTCCAGCCGCCTGAAAAAAGCAGGAGTTAAGAGCTTTCTGGCTAACGCCGGTTTATAAAGCTCTTAACTACTGTACCCTAAAGTACACTAACACCCATAAACTACCTATGTACCCCTAAACCGAGGTCCCCCCACATCGCCGCCACTCGATTAAAAATTTTAACCCCTAATCTGCCGACCGCCACCTACGTTATACTTATGTACCCCTAATCTGCTGCCCCTAACACCGCCGACCCCTGTATTATATCTATTAACCCCTAACTTGCCCCCCACAACGTCGCCGCAAGCTACTTAAAATAATTAACCCCTAATCTTCCGACCGCAAATCGCCGCCACCTACGTTATCCCTATGTACCCCTAATCTGCTACCCCTAACATCGCCGACCCCTATGTTATATTTATTAACCCCTAATCTGCCCCCCACAACGTCGCCGACACCTACCTACACTTATTAACCCCTAATCTGCCGAGCGGACCTGAGCGCTACTATAATAAAGTTATTAACCCCTAATCCGCCTCACTAACCCTATCATAAATAGTATTAACCCCTAATCTGCCCTCCCTAACATCGCCGACACCTACCTTCAATTATTAACCCCTAATCTGCCGACCGGAGCTCACCGCTATTCTAATAAATGTATTAACCCCTAAAGCTAAGTCTAACCCTAACACTAACACCCCCCTAAGTTAAATATAATTTTTATCTAACGAAATAAATTAACTCTTATTAAATAAATAATTCCTATTTAAAGCTAAATACTTACCTGTAAAATAAATCCTAATATAGCTACAATATAATTTATAATTATATTATAGCTATTTTAGGATTAATATTTATTTTACAGGCAACTTTGTAATTATTTTAACCAGGTACAATAGCTATTAAATAGTTAAGAACTATTTAATAGTTACCTAGTTAAAATAATAACAAATTTACCTGTAAAATAAATCCTAACCTAAGATATAATTAAACCTAACACTACCCTATCAATAAAATAATTAAATAAACTACCTACAATTACCTACAATTAACCTAACACTACACTATCAATAAATTAATTAAACACAATTGCTACAAATAAATACAATTAAATAAACTAGCTAAAGTACAAAAAATAAAAAAGAACTAAGTTACAGAAAATAATAAAATATTTACAAAGATAAGAAAAATATTACAACAATTTTAAACTAATTACACCTACTCTAAGCCCCCTAATAAAATAACAAAGCCCCCCAAAATAAAAAATTCCCTACCCTATTCTAAAATACAAATATTACAAGCTCTTTTACCTTACCAGCCCTGAACAGGGCCCTTTGCGGGGCATGCCCCAAGAATTTCAGCTCTTTTGCCTGTAAAAAAAAACATACAATACCCCCCCCCAACATTACAACCCACCACCCACATACCCCTAATCTAACCCAAACCCCCCTTAAATAAACCTAACACTACCCCCCTGATGATCTTCCTACCTTGTCTTCACCATGCCAGGTTCACCGATCCGTCCTGGCTCCAAGATCTTCATCCAACCCAAGCGGGGTTGGCGATCCATAATCCGGTGCTCCAAAGTCTTCCTCCTATCCGGCAAGAAGAGGACATCCGGACCGGCAAACATCTTCTCCAAGCGGCATCTTCTATCTTCTTCCATCCGATGACGACCGGCTCCATCTTGAAGACCTCCAGCGCGGATCCATCCTCTTCTTCCGACGACTAGACGACGAATGACGGTTCCTTTAAGGGACGTCATCCAAGATGGCGTCCCTCGAATTCCGATTGGCTGATAGGATTCTATCAGCCAATCGGAATTAAGGTAGGAATTTTCTGATTGGCTGATGGAATCAGCCAATCAGAATCAAGTTCAATCCGATTGGCTGATCCAATCAGCCAATCAGATTGAGCTCGCATTCTATTGGCTGTTCCGATCAGCCAATAGAATGCGAGCTCAATCTGATTGGCTGATTGGATCAGCCAATCGGATTGAACTTGATTCTGATTGGCTGATTCCATCAGCCAATCAGAAAATTCCTACCTTAATTCCGATTGGCTGATAGAATCCTATCAGCCAATCGGAATTCGAGGGACGCCATCTTGGATGACGTCCCTTAAAGGAACCGTCATTCGTCGTCTAGTCGTCGGAAGAAGAGGATGGATCCGCGCTGGAGGTCTTCAAGATGGAGCCGGTCGTCATCGGATGGAAGAAGATAGAAGATGCCGCTTGGAGAAGATGTTTGCCGGTCCGGATGTCCTCTTCTTGCCGGATAGGAGGAAGACTTTGGAGCACCGGATTATGGATCGCCAACCCCGCTTGGGTTGGATGAAGATCTTGGAGCCAGGACGGATCGGTGAACCTGGCATGGTGAAGACAAGGTAGGAAGATCATCAGGGGGGTAGTGTTAGGTTTATTTAAGGGGGGTTTGGGTTAGATTAGGGGTATGTGGGTGGTGGGTTGTAATGTTGGGGGGGGGTATTGTATGTTTTTTTTTACAGGCAAAAGAGCTGAAATTCTTGGGGCATGCCCCGCAAAGGGCCCTGTTCAGGGCTGGTAAGGTAAAAGAGCTTGTAATATTTGTATTTTAGAATAGGGTAGGGAATTTTTTATTTTGGGGGGCTTTGTTATTTTATTAGGGGGCTTAGAGTAGGTGTAATTAGTTTAAAATTGTTGTAATATTTTTCTTATCTTTGTAAATATTTTATTATTTTCTGTAACTTAGTTCTTTTTTATTTTTTGTACTTTAGCTAGTTTATTTAATTGTATTTATTTGTAGCAATTGTGTTTAATTAATTTATTGATAGTGTAGTGTTAGGTTAATTGTAGGTAATTGTAGGTAGTTTATTTAATTATTTTATTGATAGGGTAGTGTTAGGTTTAATTATATCTTAGGTTAGGATTTATTTTACAGGTAAATTTGTTATTATTTTAACTAGGTAACTATTAAATAGTTCTTAACTATTTAATAGCTATTGTACCTGGTTAAAATAATTACAAAGTTGCCTGTAAAATAAATATTAATCCTAAAATAGCTATAATATAATTATAATTTATATTGTAGCTATATTAGGATTTATTTTACAGGTAAGTATTTAGCTTTAAATAGGAATTATTTATTTAATAAGAGTTAATTTATTTCGTTAGATAAAAATTATATTTAACTTAGGGGGGTGTTAGTGTTAGGGTTAGACTTAGCTTTAGGGGTTAATACATTTATTAGAATAGCGGTGAGCTCCGGTCGGCAGATTAGGGGTTAATAATTGAAGGTAGGTGTCGGCGATGTTAGGGAGGGCAGATTAGGGGTTAATACTATTTATGATAGGGTTAGTGAGGCGGATTAGGGGTTAATAACTTTATTATAGTAGCGCTCAGGTCCGCTCGGCAGATTAGGGGTTAATAAGTGTAGGTAGGTGTCGGCGACGTTGTGGGGGGCAGATTAGGGGTTAATAAATATAACATAGGGGTCGGCGATGTTAGGGCAGCAGATTAGGGGTACATAGGGATAACGTAGGTGGCGGCGGTTTACGGAGCGGCAGATTAGGGGTTAAAAGTGTAATGCAGGGGTCAGCGATAGCGGGGGCGGCAGATTAGGAGTTAATAAGTGTAAGGTTAGGGGTGTTTAGACTCGGGGTACATGTTAGGGTGTTAGGTGCAGACGTAGGAAGTGTTTCCCCATAGGAAACAATGGGGCTGCGTTAGGAGCTGAACGCTGCTTTTTTGCAGGTGTTAGGTTTTTTTTCAGCTCAAACAGCCCCATTGTTTCCTATGGGAGAATCGTGCACGAGCACGTTTTTGATGCCGGCCGCGTCCGTAAGCAACTCTGGTATCGAGAGTTGCATTTGCGGTAAAAATGCTCTACGCTCCTTTTTTGGAGCCTAACGCAGCATTTGTTTGAACTCTCGATACCAGAGTTAAATTTATGGTGCGGCCAGAAAAAAACCCGCGGAGCGTTAACAGCCCTTTTACCGCCAAACTCCAAATCTAGCCGTATATATTTTCTCTATATTTATGTTTTATGTGGCATGTCACCCTATGTTAAATGGCGTGTTGTTAGAATCTAGTACACAGTGAAATAAAACATGTTGAGTAGCTCTTTTTGGAACTGGTTGTTCATCCTGGTTCTTTCAGGAAATCCTTTAGAAGACTTAGGACCTGCTGTTTAGCTACACTAACCAAACTTATAAAACTGCAGTGTGGCTATTGTAATACTGTCTGAAAAAGTACACATTAAAAGAATGCATATTTGAATGTTATATAATAAATTTGATGGAACAGCATTTTAATATGCTGTGTTGAGTACAAATTTTCCTCCATGAGGTACAAAGGTCTTGTCACTGGGGCAGTACCCTTAAAAGGCCAAATTTGCACAATTTTTAAGGGTACATTATGGTACCATAGCACTGAGGTCCAATCTAGTCACCCAAGGTACATATTTGCCTTTGAAAGGTACAATCTGCAAGGGAAACCAATTCGTACCCATGTTAAAGGGTACAGCAGGTGTACATTTGAGGGTACTGCCCCAGTGACAAGCTGTTGTACCCCTAAAGGTACAATTTTTGCAATTTTTTTCTGACAGTGTACAGGAAGCGACCACACGTATGGCGAGTGCATACACGCTGACAATGTGCACCCGCACAGCCAATGGAAACTTGCTCCTGCACAAAGAACTACTGATGATGTGTATTTTACTGTAAATGTCTCTTTAATATGTTCTTAGATGCAAAGGCACTATTAGCAATATAGAATAATTGCATAATTAACAAGTACATAATAAAAATACAATGATTTAACACCTACTCTGAATTTCAAATAAGCAATAGATTTTTTTTACTGACAAATTTATTTTTTCTATTTTCCAGCCCCCTATATCATGTGACAGATATCAGCCAATCATATACTAGTATACATATACCCTGTGAGCGTGTGCACATGCTCAGTAAGATCTTGTTCCCCAGAAAGTGTGAATATAAAAAGGCTGTGCAAAATTTGAAAATGGAAGTAAATTGGAAAGGGTCTTAAAACCGCTGCTTTATCTGAATCATAAAAGTTTATTTTGACTTAACTGTCCCTTTAAATGCTTTAGATACTATAAAGATCAAAGCTTTGCATGTTTTTTCGCTAAGCTAGTTATCAGATTTGTATAATAAAATAGTCATGAAATGTACATTGTCTATCAAAGGTCTCTGTAGGTATCAGGAATCAAAGTAATATTCTGCTGATTGCCTGTGAATATGTATAATCAGCAAATTAATTCTGCGTAACAAATACAAATTCTAGATATAAGGGACAGGAAGTAGCTGAAAAGATAGCAGCTGGTATCATCTTTGAAACACATGGAAAATAAGGTTATCACGTCTGTGATCAAATATTTAAAGAGCATTACAAATCTATTTGTTTTAGCTGCAAATCACTGTTGCTAATTTAATTGCATTTTTTCATTCAGATGACAGCAGCAAGTGCATATTTAATATTTTATTCATTGTAGGTAACACATTATCACAAGTGCGCTACTAAAATGCCACCAAGATTCTAACCAATCCCAAAACATAACAAAACAAATCTCATAGATATGGGGGATTAATATTAAGAGCCAGATTACAAATTGAGCCTAAAATACTGCTTCTGCGAAAGCGTTATTTGCGCTCAACTGAGCAATACCAGTGCATGCTAATTTGTGCTGGTGTTACAAGTGATGTGCAATGCAAACAAGACCTAACGTTCGCATTGCACGGAAGCCGCAGTGAAGCGGGTAAATCGAGCAGCAATGAGCAGATCTTAAATATGTATCTATAGAAGCATATACATATTTATTTACTGGGAACACAAGTTTCCATAGACCATGATGTAAAGGCACTTTTCAGTGCTGTTTTTATTTTTCTAACACGCCACAGCCGCCAACTTTCCGCATTAAAAACTGCTTTGTGCAGTTATTTCATTAAAAAATAAAAATGCAATTTTTATTTTTTTTATAAAATTCACACCACTGTATTTGGGGGGCATTGGGGCACAATTATAAAATTAACCAGAGATCTGATCTCTGGTTAATTTTAAGAGAGCTAATTGCTACCGTGAGCTCACAGTAGCAATAAACGACTGCTGCTCTGAGTAGGCGGACAGACATCGCGGGAAATCAACCCGATCAAATATGATCGAGTTGATTGACACTCCCTGCTAGCAGCTGATTCGAATCTGCAGGGGGCGGCGTTGCACCAGCAGTTCACAAGAGCTGTTGGTGCAATGCTGAATGCGGAGAGCGTATTGCTCTCCGCATTCAGCGATGTCTGTCGGACATGATCAGCTGATCGGATCATGTCAGACAGAGAGTTGATAAATCGGCCCCATAGTGTCTTACAATCACCTATATTTGTATATGCATGTGTGTTTATATTAGGGTGATACGTGTTTATTTTGACACAATCTCACCAACTTTCAGTTTGTGAGATAAGTATTGATAAATGTGCAATAAATTCACAACAAAAATATTATATAATAAAAGTAAAATAAAGTACATAAGAAAACAAAAAGGTGTATCACTTTTTTCCACATCATGTTCTGGATATTTTACAACTCGTCATTCCAATAACATAAAAATATAAAACAGAAAACACACAATAGTGCAATACAGTCGCCAAAACAACAAATTCTACCTTGTGCTCCCTTAGGCTCCAGGGGTGAGATTACATATACAGCGTAGGTTTTGCTGAAACTTGTGCCTTCCTTAAGTTCTTCTTGCACATTGGGTGAATCACATATACGGCTCCGGCAGATCAGATACTGCCGTAAGTCGGATAAACTAGCGACGTTTAGAAATGTGCGTAAATGCACATTTCTGGAGTCACGGCAGTTTATGATCTGCTAGCGCCTAAGTAAAAATATAAATAAAAAGTTAAAATACCTTGAAAAAGCCGTTGGTTAACGGTGAAACATGCATTGGATTTATCTCTCTTCAGGGACTCATCCATTTAAACCCAACTTCATCAGAAAAGGAGTGTAGACCCTGCAGGTACTGGAAGCGGAGATCGAGAGCGGTGTGAATGTTGCCCTGTATCCGCATCCATCCGCATTAGGGGTAAATCACTCACAGTTAATATTGACTGTTCCTAGAAAGGACTCTAATCACACATATGTATTTTGGTGTATTAAATGTTTTATTGTATTTATATGTATATTTTAATAAATAGTTCTTCTTGAAGCCTTTGGGAGACTGTTTGCCTGCCAGCAGGTGTGCGCAGTGAAAGAGCTTACTATAGCTCCATCTGATGTGAGTAGGATACCGTCTAAACACATTCTCTTTACCATTTGGTACATCACAGAGTTACACTATATATTGTTCTCTCTTTTTTCACTTTGAGGATTTTTTCAAGACCATCGGATTTGATCACATCCCTTACTTGACATATCTTTATATTTGAATATATTACAGATCTTTGGATCTCTTATTGAAAACTTTATTATACTTGTTGTCTTTTTTGACATCCACCATCACATTTATTTTCACATAAAAAATAGACTATCTTACTAATAAATTAAATTAAAATACAAAAAACTTATATAACATTAAAAATAAAATCCTAACATTAGATTACCAAAAAAAACCCTAAGATTAAATTAAAGAATAAAGTATAATATTACAGAAAAAATCTAATATTACTGAAAAAAATAAATAAACTTATCCAAATAAAAAAATGAAATCTAATCTAATACCCCTATAAAATCCCCCTAATCTAAGACTAAACTACCAATAGCATTTAAAAGGGCATTTTGTAGGTCATTGCCCTAAAGAAATTAGCTAATTTCACTAAAAAAGTATAAATTACCCCCTACAAATTAACCCCCACCCACTCAACCCCCCAAAATAAAAAAGACCTAACTCTTTAGCGCAGTGGGTCTAGCGCAGTTTCAGGTTAGCGTGCAAGCTATAAATATAAATGTTTTTTGTAGAGAGCCCCATAGGAGTCTATGGGAAGATGGAGTTAGCGTGGTCGCGATATCAGAAGTCCTGAAGTTAGCACACCTGAGCCTATTTGCTCAGTGCTAACTTTCTGTTTTTCAATACCAGAGCTAACATGGGCGTACTATTGTTTTACCTTGAGTGCAGTTAGCACTCAAGAGCGATTAAAAACTATCACTCCACTTGTAATCTAGGCCACTGTTTCCAAGGTAAAAACTGCTGTTAGAGGATTCCACGAGGGGCTCATTATACTGGTGAGATTTCTCTAGAATCTTACAAGCCCAGGATCACATTGGGCCAATAGTTACCAGATCTAATATAAAAGCTGGCAGCTATTTGCAAAGTGTACTTTAATATGATTATTATAAGCTTCAAGCAGAGTATACTAGACTCCGGCTGATCCAAATGATCTGCTTTTATCATTTCCACTGCTTAACCTGGAATCTGAAAAGTAAATTAAAGTCTATCCTAACCTTTAGAATCACCCTGTATTTGTGTTATTGGTTCACTCTAACAGCTCTGTATCATGTGATCTAGCTGTGAATTCAAAGCTTAAAGTGCCATTCTAATACAAAAATAAGCGTTTAACCCATGCAGAGGGCTTAAACACATAGATAAAGTACAGTTGGAGCAGGATGCAACCAATGATTGGAATCTACATACATATGCTGTTGCTAATTACCTCAGAATGGCGTGAAGTGCGTCAGTTGTGCGTCAGTTGACAACACATAACCTCCCCACATACTGACTATGTCCAGCAAAACGTGTGAGTTTATTTAAATGTTACAATAAATGCATGTTTTAATTGCATGTTTTAATGTTTTAATTTTTCCGTGATTGAGGATATTTGTGCCACTTTGAACATATAAATAATACTCTCATGAACTGAACTTTCTTATATATACTGTGTGTGTCCTTCTGAGGAGCTACAATGAGTTGCTATTCTTTAGCCGAATTTCAGCCTCTTTGCTGGAGTTAAACACATAGCATTAGACGCTCCCTATAGAACCCAAAGCAGCACAATCTGTGAACTAGGCTTCCAACTGCTATAAATTGCCTAATCCAGCTATTTAAATTTGTAACATCTGCAGGTTAAAGAATTTGCATTTTTTCCTCTGTAGGGAGCGTGGGACAAACACAATTCTACACAAAATTAAGAGCTATCTAATGTCCATTTAATAGTGCTATATAGTGAGATCCGTTTTACAGGATGCACCAGTTATATACAATTACACACACAGGCTGTAGTCATACACAAGAGGAATTATAACCACTGACCAATAACTGCCCAGAGACTGACTCATCTTGAACTAAATTAATACAAAAGTAAATGTATTACTGTGCAATACTAAAGCCCTATATTAAGGACTCTACTGCAGAACACTCAAGCATTCTGCCCCTAGTACCTGCCCCTATTGTGATATTTCTAACTCTGAGTAGTCTCTTGCCTTTTGCAAGAACCCCAGGTACTCATACTGCTGTGAAGCGTAACTGGTCAATTAGAAAAGTGTCAGAAAGTTCCCGGGATTGATTCTGTCTCAAATGAATATTTTCTTTTTCTGTATACAGCAGCCAGCATGTTTTTGTGATCTTACAGCCTTTAGCTGTTGTTATCGTGGTCTCCCACTGAAACTAAAACAGATGATATAGCCACTCTCCGAGAGCTGTAGAGAACAATAAATTTAAGAGGAGCAATAGAAAATATATGCAACACTGCTTGCACAAAACATTAGCCTCAGGATGTAAAGAGGAACAGACATAAAAGAGAAACTTCCAACCAAATGTCCCAAAGTGATATTACACTCTGCTTGTAGCATATAACTTAAGGTTTATAGCAACTGTGGCCATTGAGATCTACTGAATGCACACAGACTGATCACTTACTGTTGGCCAGATTACGAGTTTTGCGCTATGAGTGGCTCAGTAATAACTTGCAAGTTATTTCCACCACTCACCTTTAATAGCGCTGCTATTACAGGTTTGCAAAAACCCAGCGATATGCTTGTGTTGAGCTCCATACCGCACACAAATACCAGCGCTGTTTTGAGTTGCTTTGACGTGCTCATGCACGATTTCCCCATAGACATCAATGGAGAGAGCTGGCTAAAAAAAAAAGCCTAACACCTGCAATGACGGAGCGTAAAGCTCCGTAACGCAGCCCCATTGATGTCTATGGGGAAAGAAAATGTACGTTTAAACCTAACACCCTAACATAAACCCTGAGTCTAAACACCCCTAATCTGCTGCCCCGACATCGCCGACACCTACATTACACTTATTAACCCCTAATCTGCCGCCCCCAATGTTGCCGCCACCTACATAAAATTATTAACCCCTAATCTGCCGCCCCCAATGTCGCCAACACCTACCTACACTTACTAACCCCTAATCCGCCGTCCCCAAAATCGCCGCCGCCACTATTCTAAAGTTATTAACCCCTAAACCTCTGGCCTCCCACATCACTAATACTAAATAAATATATTAACCCCTAAACCTAACACTAAATCTAACCCTAACGTAACCCTAACACCCCTAACTTTAATATAATTAAAATAATTCTAAATAAAACTTACTATTAATAACTAAATAATTCCTATTTAAAATAAATACTTACTTACCTGTAAAATAAACCCTAAGCTAGCTACAATATAACTAATAATTACATTGCAGCTATCTTAGGTTTTATTTTTATTTCACAGCTAAGTTTGTATTTATTTTAACTAGGTAGACAAGTTAATAAATCATTTTAACTATTTACTAGCTACCTAGTTAAAATAAATACAAAGTTACCTGTAAAATAAAACCTAACCTGTCTTACAGTTAAACCTAACATTACACTAAAATTAAATAAATTAAATAAAAAAATAAATTTATCTAAATTACAAAAAATAATAAACACTAAATTACACAAAATAAAAAAAATAAATTATCCAAAAATAAAAACAAATTACTCCTAATCTAATAGCCTTATCAAAATAAAAAAGCCCCCCAAAATAATAAAAAAAAAATAGCCTACACTAAACTGCCAATAGCCCTTAAAAGGGCCTTTTGCGGGGCATTGCCCCAAAGAAATCAGCTATTTTACCTGTATAAAAAAAATACAAACAACCCCCCAACAGTAAAACTCACCACCCATACAACCAACCCCCCAAATAAAATCCTATCTAAATAAACCTAAGCCCCCCATTGCCCTGAAAAGGGCATTTGGATGGGCATTGCCCTTAAAAGTGCATTTAGCTCTTTTACATTGCCCAAAACCCTAAGGTAAAAATAAAACCCACCCAATAAACCCTTAAAAAAACCTAACACTAACCCCTGAAGATCCTCTTACAGTTTTTCAAGACCGGACAGGTAAAAGAGCTGATTTCTTTGGGGCAATGCCCCGCAAAAGGCCCTTTAAGGGCTATTGGCAGTTTAGTGTATGCTAAGGTTTTTTTTATTTTGGGGGAGGCTTTTTTATTTTGATAGGGCTATTAGATTAGGAGTAATTTGTTTTTTTTATTTTGTGTAATTTAGTGTTTATTATTTTTTGTTATTTAGATAATTGTATTTTTTTAATTTAAGTTATTTAATTTTAGTGTGATGTTAGGGTTAACTGTAAGACAGGCTAGGTTTTATTTTACAGATAAATTTTTATTTATTTTTACTAGGTAGTTAGTAAATAGTTAATAACCATTTACTAACTAATCAACCTAGTTAAAATAAATACAAACTTAGCTGTGAAATAAAAATAAAACCTAAGATAGCTACAATGTAACTATTAGTTATATTGTAGCTAGCTTAGGGTTTATTTTACAGCAAAGTAAGTATTTATTTTTAAATAGGAATAATTTAGGCATTAATTGTAATTTTTATTTTGAATTATTTTAATTAGGTTAAAGTTAGTGAGTGTTAGGGTTACATTGGGGTTAGGGTTAGACTTAGGGTTAGGTTAATAACTTTAGTATAGTGGCAGTGACATTGGGGGCAGCAGATTAGGGGTTAATAAGTGTAGTTAGCTTGCAGTGAATTTGGGAGAGCAGATTAGGGGTTAATAAAAGTAATGTAGGTTGTGGCGATATTAGGTACAGCAGATTAGGCGTTAAGTGTATGTAGGTGGCGACGACATTGGGGGCAGCAAATTAGGGATTAATAATATTTATCTAGTGTTTGCGATGCGGGAGTGTGGCGGTTTAGGGGTTAATATCTTTATTATAGTGGCAGCGATGTCCGGAGTGGCAGATTAGGGGTTAATAATTTTATTTTAGTGTTTGCGATGCGGGAGGGCCTCGGTTTTGGGGTTAATAGGTAGTTTATGGGTGTTAGTGTACTTTGTAACACTTTAGTTATGAGTTTTATGGTACAGCTTTGTAGCGTTAAACTCATAACTACTGACTTTCAGATGGCAGTACAGATCTTGTAGTTATAGGCTGTACCGCTCACTTTTTGGCCGGACAGGTAGAATCGTAAAACCGGCACTATGGAAGTCCCATTGACCCCAGCCCCCTGCAATAAAATGATGCCCCCAGCCATAAATAATGCCCCCAGCCCCCCTGCAATAACATGATGCCCCCAGCCCCGCTGCAATAAAATGATGCCCCCAGCACCCTTGCAAAAAAATGATGCTCCCAGCAATAAAATGATGCCCCCAGTCCCCCTGCAAAAAATGATGCCCCCAGCAATAAAATGAAGCCTAAAATGAAGCCCCCAGCCCCCTGCAATAAAATGATGCCCGCAGCCCCCTGCAATAAATAATGCCCCCAGCCCCCCTGCAATAAAAAGATTCCCACAGCCCCCTGCAATAAAATGATGCCCCAGTCCCCTGCAATAAATTATACCCCCAGCAATAAAATGATTCCCCAGCTCCCCTGCAATAAAATGATGCCCCCAGCCCCTGCAATAAAATGATGCCCCCAGCAATAAATGATGCCCCCAGCCCCCCAGCAATAAAATGATGCCCCCAGCCATAAATGATGCCCCAGCCCCCTGCAATAAAATGATGCACCCAGCCCCCTGCAATAAATGATGCCCCAAGCCCTCTGTAATAAATGATGCCCCAGCCCCTCTGCAACAAATGTATGCCCCCAGCCATAAATGATGCCCCAACTCCCCTGCAATAAATGATTACCCCAGCCCCCTGCAATAAAATGATGCCCCCAGCCATAAATGTTAACCCTCAGCCCCCCTGCAATAAATTTTCCACCAGACCCCTGCAATATAGTTATGTCCCCAGCCTCCTGCATTAAATGATGCCCCAAGCCCTCTGTAATAAATGATGCCCCCAGCCACCCTGCAACAAACATATGCCCCCAGCCAGAAATGATGTCCCAGCCCCCCTGCAATTAATGATTCCCCCAGCCCCCTGCAATAAAATGATACCCCAGCCATCTGCAATAAATGATTCCCCAGCCCCCCTGCAATAAATGATGCCACAGCCCCCCTGCAATAAATGATTCCCCCAGCCCCCTGCAATAAAATGATACCCCAGCCATAAATGATGCCCCCAGCCCATCTGCAATAAATGATTCCCCCAGCCCCCTTCAATAAAATGATACCCCAGCCATAAATGATGCCCCCAGCCCCCTGCAATAAATGATTCCCCAGCCCCCCTGCAATAAATGATGCCCCAGCCCCCCTGCAATAAATCATTCCCCCAGCCCCCTGCAATAAAATGATACCCCAGCCATAAATGATGCCCCCAGTCCATCTGCAATAAATGATTCCCCCAGCCCCCCCACAATAAAATGATGTCCCTAGCCCCCGTAATAAATGATGCCCCCAGCCCCACAGCAATAAATGATTCCCCCAGCCTCCAGCAATAAAATGATGCCCCCAGCCTCACTACAATAAGATGATACCCCCAGCACCCCTGCAATAAAATGATGCTCCTAGCAATAAAATGAAGCCCCCAGCCCCCCCTGCAGTAAAATGAAGCCCACTGCAATAAATGATGCCCCAGTCCCACTGCAATAAAATGATGCCCACAGCCCCCTGCAATAAAATGATACCCAAGCAATAAAATGATGCCCCAGCCCCCCTGCAATAAATGATGTCCCCAGCAATAAAATTATTCCCCCAGCTACCCTGCACTACAATGATGCCCCCAGCCCCCTGCAATAAATTATTCCCCCAGCCCCCTGCAATAAAATGATGCCCCCAGCAATAAATGATGCCCCCAGCCCCCCAGCAATAAAGTGATGCCCCCAGCCATAAATGATGCCACAGCCCCCCTGCAATAAATGATTCCTCAGCCCCCTGCAATAAAATGATGCCCCCAGCCATAAATAATTCCCCCAGCCACCCTGCAATAAATTATTCCCCCAGCCCCCTGCAATAAAATGATGCCCCCTGCAATAAATGATGCCCCAAGTCCTCTGTAATAAATGATGCCCCCAGCCCCCTGTAATAGATTATGCCCCCTGCCCCCCTGCAAGAAAAGTATGCCACCGGCCATAAATTATGCCCCAGCCCCCCTGCAATAAATTATTCCCCCAGCCCCCTGCAATAAAATGATACCCCAGCCATCATTTATGTCCCCAGCCATAAATGATGCCCCCAGCCCCCCTGCAATAAATGATTCCCCCAGCCCCCCTGCAATAAAATGATGCTCCTAGCCCCCCTGTAATAAATGATGCCCCCAGCCCCCCAGCAATAAATTATCCCCCCAGCCCCCTGCAATAAAATGATGCCCCCAGCCATAAATGATGCCCCCAACCCACTACATTAAGATGATGCCCCTAGCACCCCTGTAATAAAATGATACTTCCAGCAATAAAATGATGCCCCAAGCCCCCCTGCAATAAAATGATGCCCTGAGCCCTGCAGTAAAATGATGCCCTGAGCCCCCCTGCAATAAATGATGCCCCCAGCCCCACTGCAATAAATGATGCCCCCAGGCAATAAAATGAAGCCCAAACGTCGACGGTGGAATCCAGCACACAAGGCCCTAATTATTGCATACCTTAAAGGGCCACTGCAAGGACCCTAATATTCTTTATTCCAGTATAAATGTGTAAAAAGACATAGCTATGTCTTTTGACACATTTATACTGGAATAAAGAATTTGCTAATGTATGCTACCTTCTTTTGGAGATTTTACTTTAATAACATGAAGCCCCCAGCCCCCCTGCAATTAAATTATGCCCCTAGCCCGCTGCAATAAAAGTATGCCCCCGGCATGTGCTGAGTTGACCAGAACATCTCTCCAATGACTCCAGCCAGAGCAGACATGGCTGCACCACCCGTGGAGCAATCCCCCCCCGCGGGCCCCTGCATCCCCCCGGTGACCCCCCCATGACCTCCCCTCCCCCCAACATATTTTAAAGTAGTTCCACCCCTGCTCTGACCTACCTCGTTCTACAGCTCTCTCTGCTCTGACTCAGTCACCAGATAGTGTGCAGCCGCAGGCCAGCCCAGTAAACTTTTGGGGCAAGCTGTACTTCAGTCCAGTAGTCCCATTGTTGAGGCCCCTTTCTCCCACATGTCATGAACTCACTGTTGTTGTCACAGACTGTGCGCGCGTATACAGCCGCACCGCTCATCACTGTGTGCTAAGTTAACCCACACATGATGTTACTGGTGGGGCGGCCCACTGGGCAAATGCCCGGTATGCCCAATGGCCAGTCCGGGCCTGGTGGATCATGTCTGCTGCACTTTGATAAATTGTCCCCAGAGACTTGTGAAGTTACCGTTTTGCTTGTTTATTTTGTTTTGTTTTTAAATAAAATCTTATAAAAAAGACTTCTCTTTATATTGTGCCTTGCCTAATCCTAGTATATGAAATAATTTTAGATGGTGTATAAAACCGGGATAAGTTAAGCTCCACAACTCATTTCTAAAGTTGTATGCGAGATATCTTGGCCATATAATGTAAATACTTAGTTGATAGATTATCAAAATAATAAGGCCTCAATTTCACAATCTCATAAAAACTATTAAATAAAATATTGCACAAAACATTATTGGGTAGATATATATTTTATATATAAAAACATTATATATATATATATATATATATATATATATATATATATATATATGTGTGTATTTATAAATAAATAGAACATATTCTGCTATGTGAAGAACATTGGAATGTGAATTACTCATAGTTTCATGTTTGATTAATTTTTGCAATCGGATTTGTGCTCATGTAGTGTTTATTTTGCTTCCATTTTTTGCACTCCATTGAAGTCTATGGGGAAATACGTTAATGTGTCACTTCGGCTTTTTCAACTTCAATACAGATGCATGCAAAAAGCTTACTTCTAGTGCAGTTAACGCACAAGCTGGATCGACAAATAGCACTCAACTCGGGAAATGTCTCACAACTGAGGTGATTTTCTTCATCTTTTTCATATATTTTTTTGGGATTTCCAATATTAGACAGTTGTTCTGCTGTTCTAGTTCCCAGATTTCTTGTTGTCCTACCAATATAATAGATTTCACAATTGCATCTTATGCTCATGTAATTCATATCACTTTTAAATTTCCACTTTCTCCAGAATCTGTAATTTTCATCATTTTCTTCATATGGGGACTCATTTTACAATGTCCACATGCTACTGATCCTTTAAAGATTGGAGATTTATTAGCATCCCTATCAAAGTGGTTATGTACTAACATATCTTTTAGATTAGCTGTCCGTCTATATGTTAAGCTGTCAGCATTTATCGATGTGCGGCGGACATGATACACTACATAGTATCATGTCCATCCACACTTTAATACATCGGCCCCTTAAACTGTTTACAAACTACATTATGAGACATTGTACTATTGCTAAGGATTAGATAACTGTGGCTACAGATACCAAGGCATTTCATCCATGCTTTGATCGTACCTTTGCTTTTTACTGTATGTGTTTGAAGTCACATCAAGTGAGTGTTAATCTACTATATGTAGTGTCATTTTGCTATTAAGTACACAATACCCTGAAATGCTGCTCTCTGCTAGTTTCGTCTTTATTATTTAACATGAGAATCTGTCTGTGAACAAAATCATAATATAGGGACAGCAGAGGAGCAAAAGGACAATTCACAGTCTCAGAAGCAAATATAAGATAAATGCTAAACTTACCTCATTTGAATTGAGGTAGCCATATGTAAGTATAACCCCCTAAGGTGGTCTCTAAATATCTAATAAAGGAATTGAAGATTGATATTAAACTGATTCCTAATAGATCAACTTTTTTTTGCACTTTTCCTCCAGTTGTTTACGTTTTCGAAGCAATTATATGGGTTACTCATAACCCCAGCATTCTGCATTTCTATTACAATACGGCAATGAGAGAGGGTGGTGTTAGCTTAAAGGGACATTATACACTCATTTTTTCTTTGCATAAATGTTTTGTAGATGATCTATTTATATAGCCCATAAAGTTTTTTTTTAAATAAATGTATAGTTTTGCTTATTTTTAAATAACATTGCTCTGATTTTCAGACTCCTAACCAAGCCCCAAAGTTTTATGTGAATACCGTCAGCTACCTTCTCCAGCTTGCTGCTGTTTGTGTAAAGGGTCTTTTCATATGCAAAAGAAGGGGGAGGGGGGAGTGTCTTATTTGCACACTTGCAGTGGGCTTTCCAGCTACCTTTTCAACAGAGCCAAACTGACAGCTTCTAAGTAAGTTTTAAAACAGTTTTATACTGGATTTTTATATCAGTATCTGTGCATCTTATTCTTTATAGTAGTGTCTATTACATGCAGTTATATGAAAATGAGTGTATACTGTCCCTTTAAATATGTAGGAAGCACAGTGTAGAGGGGGCAATCATTGGATGAGCTTAAAGGGATACTGAACCGAAATTTTTTCCCTTCATGGTTCAGATAGAGCATGCAGTTTTAAGCAACTTTCTAATTTACTCCTATTATCAATTTTTGTTAATTCTCTTGCTATCTTTATTTAAAAATCAAGAATGTAAGTTTAGAAGCCGGACCATTTTTGGTTCACAACCTAGGTTGTGCTTGCTTATTGGTGGCTAAATGCACCACCATTAAACAAGTGCTGTCCAGGATTCCTTAGCTTAGATGCTTCTTTTTCAAATTGCACCACCATTAAACAAGTGCTGTCCAGGATTCCTTAGCTTAGATGCTTCTTTTTCAAATAAAGATAGCAAGAGAACAAAGAAAAATTGATAACCGGAGTAAATTAGAAAGTTGCAAGTGTATGCAATTTTAAACAACTTTCTAATTCACTTCTATTATTTGATTTGCTTCATTCTCTTGATATCCTCTGCTGAAAAGCATATATAGATAGGCTCAGTAGCTGCTGATTGGTGGCTACACATAGATGCTTCGTGTGATTGGCTCATCCATGTGCATTGCTATTTCTTCAACAAAGGATATCTAAAGAATCAAGCAAATTAGATAATAGAAGTAAATTGAAATGTTGTTTAAAAAGGTTTACTCTATCTGAGTCATGAAAGAAAAATGTTGGGTTCAATGTCCCTTTAAGTAGAAGCAAAATGGTAATATTATTTAAAAATGTATTGTGTATATTACATCCTGAGACAGTCTTGTACTTTAATAGCCAAATGCAAAATATGAAGTTAATTGACAAATAAATTGAAGAGTCTGTTGCAATTCCTATTTTTTACTCAATCTTTGAAGCATTTTGAATTTTGTGTATTGTTCATTTGAGATTAAACAGCAATTTAGACTAATAAGTATGTTGTATCGTTTTCAGAATGACTGATCCTTAATCAGGATCACTAATGTATAATAGATTGTTGTCATTTAATTGGCAATGAATCTCTGTAACTAATTAACTTAGCTAACATTATTGACAAAATAATTTTTGTGTCCATCAATATTTCAGTTGACACAAAGAAGCAGAAAAAAAACAAACAAATAAAGAATTTGCTGTGTGTGTATAACTTTTTTGTCTATCCTTCATTCCCAAAATGAACCTTAACATATAATTCCACATAAATGTTTAATTATGCCTGGGGCAAAAAAAATAGTAGCATTATTTTTATTTTTTATTTTACCCACTATTCCTGCACTTTTATTTTAAAAATTGTGTTGTTTCCATTGCACTCCAGAAATCTCAACTGTTATGTGCAGGATTCAGAACTGTAAAAATACTGCAAACTGTTTGCTTGATCAGTGGAGGAGGTCAGTTAATATTTGTCCCTAACCAGCCACAGAAAAAGAGATAAAATAAAGAATAATCAAGAGGCTTTAATAGAGGTATGTTCCTGGACAGCAATGCTAACTTTCAAACAAAATGACATTTAAAAATATTTATTTTGCTTGAGGATATTTTGCAACACATTGATACAATATAAGGTGTAAGTGGGATATAATAAGACTTGAAGGAACAGTCTAGTCAAAATTAAACTTTCATGATTCAGATAGGTGATTGTGATTCTAAACAACTTTCCAATTTACTTTTATCATCAAATTTGCTTTGTTCGCTTGGTATTCTTAGCTGAAAGCTATACCTAGGTAGGCTTAAATTCTAATTTCTAAGCACTTGAAGGCCGGCTCTTATATGAATGCATTTGACAGTTTTTCACAGCTAGAGGGTCTTAGTTCATGTGTGTCATATATATATATATAACATTGTGCTTACGCCCGTGAAGTTACTTATGAGAGGGCACTAATTGGCTTAAATGCAAGTCTGTCAAAAGAACTGAAATAAGGGGGCACTCTGCAGAGGCTTAGCTACAAGATAATCACAGAGGTAAAATGTGTATTATTATAACTGTGTTGGTTATGCAAAACTGGGGAATGGGTAATAAAGGGATTATCTATATTTTTAAACAATACAAATTCTGGAGTAGACTGTCCCTTTAAACATCCTTTTAAAGTAGCAAAATAGTCTAAATTAAAACATGAACTTATAAAGGGACAGTTACAATTAAACTTACATGATTCAGGCAGAGCATGTCATTTTAAATAACTTTCCAGTTTAATTCTGTTATCTAATTTGATTTATTTTCTTGTTATCCTTTGATAAACAGCATACCTAGAATTTAATTAAGTTTATCTCCCATTGCTTACCTGAACTGATGTCTTATAGCTCCTTAAAAAAAGGGTCCCTAGCAACCCCTAAAAAATATAGCAATGTGTTATGGTTACAAGGACCGCCTGTAATATAGGCAAAGACAAACGATATTATCAAATGTATGTATTTAATAAAACATATATATGTAAAAATGTTGCGGATCCAAAATAAACTTATATAATAATATAAAACGTAATAAAAGACTATCTAGTCTTGAAAAAGGCCCACATTTAGGGCTGAAACGCGTTGACATACATGGTAAGCTTCTTTTTGATTGCTGAATAAGTTGTTTTATCAGTACTGTACTATGTTATATTTGTTTTTCTATAGGTTTAAGATTTGAAGAATTTGAAGGGATTAACCTTGGAAACACAGGATCATCTCATCAGCACTTTTTTTAAACTTTTATTTAGGGAATACAAATAAGGAGGACTTGTTTTCACAAAGACCACCACTAGGGCATATTTAACCATTTGGGAACAAAACTTTACACACATATATTTTTCCTTTTTTTCTTGCATTTTTTCTCACATTTTGATTTTTTCACAGGAATTTTTAATTATTGCATTTTTCAATTATTTTTTGATTGTTTTCATATATATATATATATATATATATATATATATATATATATATATATATATATATATATATATATATATATATATGGTTTTGAACACTTTTTCATAAATTTTTTGACTTTTATTATTTTTAAATGTTTTTCTTCACGTATCCACTATTTTTTGAGACACTATTTCTAAGGAATCAGTCACTTTTTTCATCATTGGACTAGGAATACTTATCAGGACTGGACTATACAGTAACTTTTAATTATTCATTGTTTATATTCATTGTTTTAAGCAGGTTATAACCTATGCATATGACTATAATATCGTTTGTCTTTGCCAATATTACAGGCACTCCTTGTATCCATAACAACCAGCATACCTAGGTAAGCTAAGGAGCCTCAATGCACTACTGGGGAGTTAGGTGTGATTGGTGGCTGCATTTATAGGCCTCTTGTTATTGGCTTACCAATATGTTTAGCTGCCAGTAGTGCATTGCTGCTCCTTCAACAAAGGATATCATGAGAATTTAGCAAAATTGATAATAGAAGCAAATTGGAAAGTTGTTTAAAGTTGTATTCTATTACTGAATCATGAAAGAAACAAAAATGGGTTTAATGTCCCTTTAATTTTGTATTGAAGCATTTGTGCTCTATTCTTGTATTATCATAAGTGCTTATAGTAAAGGTGTTTCAGGAGCATCCATATTTAAAGGGCTGGTAAATTCTTTGAGAGTTTGACATATTTTGGAATGTACTTTAATTATTATTATTATTTTACCCCTTTTTCCTGCAATTAAAGTCTAAAAATTAAGACTTTACCAATCCTGACAACTGGATGACCATATGGCAGGATATACAAGCTGTACCCAGCTATCTCAGCATAGAGTATCAGATAAGGAGCTGGAAAACAATGAACATTTTGTTAACATAATGACCGTGGCTACCCTTGACTACGCCTTTGACAAGTCCTAATTGGCTCTGCTGAGTAATGCAAGTGGTTGGTGGAGTTTAGTTACTGAAAAACAAGGACTTATTGCATTTAAAAAAAAATATATATTTTAAAACTCCCCACTAATTAAAAAAAAAAACTCTAAAAAACCCTCTAGTAATTACGATGTGTTTATTGTCCCTTTAAAAATACCCAGAGCTGTTAGGGACATTTTTAATGACAGTAATGACATCACAGAAACTAGATGTGGACTACTTGCCCAATGTGCTTAGAGGGATAGGGCTGCATCTCACTGATGAGGCCCAAAGGCAGTCAACAAGATCATCTGGGGTTGCCATGGTCCTTGTAAAGAGGAGATTGCCTGGTATTTCGGCGCTGGACTGACCTTGTTAGGCGGATCAGACTGATTTATCTCTAGAAAGTTCTCCTCTGTGAAAAGCACAACTTGGCCAAAAGAGGTTGCTCACAGGTGGAAACTTTTGATAGAAAAAGCTGCTGATATATTGTGTGTTACTGGTGGTGCGCTTTTATTATTTATTTATTATTATTAAACTTTATTTATTAAGCACCAACATATTTCGCAGCGCTGTCCATGGATACAATTCATTTAAATAAAACAATACAAGACTTGTAAGATACAGGACAAGATTTACAAACACATACAGGAGGGATTGAGGGCCCTATTCCCGTGGGCACTTAGAATCTAGAAGGGTAGGAGGTTGAGAAACAGGAGGTGAGGACTGCAAGATTGAGAAGGATGTTAATACAGAGTTAGATGAGGGAAATATTAGGTAAGTGAAATTAATTTATTATTGAGCTGGGTGGTAGGCTTCCCTGAACAGAAAAGTATTCAGGGAGCATTTAAAGGAAGAAAGATTAGGGCAAAGCCTGACACCACGAGGGAGAGTGTTCCAGAGGGTAGGTGCTGCACGACAGAAGTCCTGCAGTCTAGCATGAGAGGAGGTGATAGTTGCGGATGCAAGGAGCAGGTCATTGTTGGATCTTAGTGGACGGGCTGGAGTATACTTGTGTATTAGAGAGGATAGGTAGAGGGGAGCGGCGTTGGTGAGAGTTTTGTATGTAAGGGTGAGAATTTTGAATTTTATTCTGCTGTGAATGGGGAGCCAATGAAGGGACTCACAGAGAGGTGCAGCAGATACAGATCGACAGGAAAGGTGGATCAGCCTGGCAGAGGCATTTAGGATGGATTGAAGGGGGGAGAGGCGGGAAAGAGGAAGGCCAGCGAGTAGGTTGTTGCAGTAGTCAAGTCGGGAGATAACAAGGGAGTGGATTATTTGCTTTGTGGTGTCAGCGCTCAGAAAAGGGCGAATTTTGGAAATATTGTGTAGATGATTGCGGCAGGATATAGAAAGTGATTGGATATGGGGGATGAAGGATAGGTTTGAGTCAAGTGTGACTCCGAGGCAGCGGACTTGGGGCGATGGGGAAATGGTGATGCCGTCAACAGGAATAGAAAAATCAGAAGTCGGTGTAGAGCTTGAGGGGGGGATAAGAAGGATCTCGGTCTTGGACATGTTAATCTTTAGGTGGTGAGAGGCCATCCAGGAAGAAATACCAGATAAGCAATTGCTGACATGAGAGAGGACAGAGGGAGAGAGAGCAGGGGTGGAGAGGTAGATCTGGGTGTCATCAGCATAGAGGTGATATTTGAAACCATAACTGTTGATAAGTTTACCCAGCGAAGAAGTATAGATGGAGAAGAGTAGAGGACCCAGAACAGATCCTTGAGGTACTCCAACAGACAGAGGCATAGGAGAGGAGGAGTTGCCGGCAAATGACACAGAAAAAGACACGTGAGAAAGATAGGAGTGAATCCAGGAAAGAGCAGTGTCACAGAGGCCAAAAGAGCTAAGGGTCTGTAGGAGGAGGGGGTGGTCAACTGTGTCGAAGGCAGCTGAGAGGTCAAGTAAGATGAGTATAGAGTAGTGGCCAATATTTTTAGCAGAGAGAAGATCGTTTGTGACCTTGGTAAGGGCAGTCTCAGTTGAGTGTTTTGGGCGGAATCCGGATTGCAGTGGGTCAAGCAAGGAGTTGGCGGACAGGAAGTGGGTTAGGCAATTGTAAACTAGTTTTTCAAGGAGTTTTGATGTTAGTGGAAGCAGTGATATGGGGCGGTAGCTTTCAGGAGAATTAGGGTTGAGGGAGGGTTTTTTGAGTATGGGAGTGACTTTTGCATGTTTGAAAGAAGATGGGAATGAGCCGGTATAGAGAGATAGGTTGAAGATGTGGGTAAGAGCAGGACTGAGGGTGGAAGATAGGGAGGGAATTAGATGGGAAGGGATAGGTTTGAGTGGGCAGGTAGTGAGGCGTGAGGAAGATAGTAAGGAAGAAACTTCATTCTCAGTGGTTGGATGGAAGTTACAGAGGGTGGCAGAGGGAGTAATTGGGCCTGTTGTTGGAGTATTGCAGGTTGGTGTTGGGATGTTGCTTCGGAAAGTATGTGTTTTGTTTAAAAAGTAGTCTGCCAGGTCTTGAGCACTAAAGATAGGCAGGGGTGGTGGAGCAGGTGGGTAGAGGAGAGAGTTAAAGGTGGAGAAGAGTCGTTTAGGGTTTGAGGAAAGAGTAGATATGAGAGAAGAGAAATAAGTTTGTTTGGCTAAGTGAAGGGCGGAAGTGTATGAACGAAGAATAAACTTATAGTGTATGAAATCGGGTTCAGAGTGAGTTTTCCTCCAGACACGCTCAGCAGTACGGGAGCATTTTTGCAAATAGCGTGTTTGCTGAGCATGCCAGGGCTGTAACTGACGGCGTGATGTTTTGCGCAGCTGGGGAGGGGCAAGTGTGTCTAATGCAGAGGACAGAGTTTTGTTATAGTGGGCTGTAGCGAGATCAGGGCAGGTTATAGTGGAGGTGTGAGGGAGGAGATTTTGAATGATTTTTGAAAATTGGAGCGGATCCACAGCATGTGTATTTCTACAGGTGCGGGGGCGGGATGGAGAAGTGGGTTTAGCTGTTGCATTAATATTATAGGTGACCAGGTGATGGTCTGAAATGGGAAAAGGGCGACAGGTGGTGTCAGATATAGAGCAGAGGTAGGAAAATACCAGGCCGATGGAGTGTCCATCACGGTGAGTCGGGAATGGGGTGGATTGTGAGAGACCGAAGGAGGATGTGAGTGAAAGAAGTTTAAAGGCAGCAGGGGCAGATGGGTTGTCAATGGGAATGTTGAAGTCCCCAAGAATTAGGGTTGGTATGTTTGAAGAGAGAAAGTGAGGAAGCCAGGCAGCGATGTTGTCAAAGAATTGGGAGGTTGGTCCAGGAGGGCGATAGATGACTGCCACTTTTAGGGATAGGGGGGAGAACAGGCGAATACAGTGGACTTCAAAGGAGGAGAAGGAAAGAGATGGGATTGGAGGTAGGTATTGATAAGTGCAGGAGGGGGAGAGCAGGATGCCAACACCGCCGCCACGTTTCTCACCTTGCCTAGGGGTATGGCTAAAGTGAAGACCACCATGTGTGTATGCACATGCAACATATACACAGGACCATGAAACAGTAACAACTTTTACTAAATTGTTCATACAAAAATATAGCAAACATGCATTCTTGCTCATTGTAAGTTTGCTTTTAAGTTTCAAACAACAAACTGTGCTATAGAGATGTGCAAACCATTTCACACAGAGCTGTTTATAATAATAATAAAGTAAAACTGAATAAACCTTACTTCTTTTTAGATAACAATTATTAAGGGATTATTATGATTCAGCTTGTGCCTTATATTTCAGTAAAGAATGAAACTGCACAACAAATTTTACTTTTTAATAAGATTTATCATTTGAAAAAAACCTAACAATATACATCTAGAATCTGACTTTTGCATTTTTAACACATATAATTAATCTAATCTTGTTTTAATGTTTTTAAGTAACTGCTGTCACTTCTGCTGGGAAATAGTTGTGTGTGATAAAAATCTCCAGTAAAGTACAATTTCTATCTGCTCTTTTGTTTCCAACCTTTTTGCCACTTAGCTCTTATACATGACCTGTGCTTTAGTGCTTCTAACTGTAAAATATGCTAGGACCTGTAATTAGGCAAATTAGGCAGTCGCACAGTGGCACCTTCAGCTAATTGCTTGACTATCTAAGTAGTACAACCTATGAATAATTTCTATGATTTGTTTTATTTTGGGTGCAGCAGTTTTGGTTGGCCAGTAATGCCAGGTAATGGACACATTTTACTGGTTGATAGCAATGTAGTGCTATATTAGGAGTGAACTTAAAGGGACAGTCAAGTCCAAAAAAACTTTAATGATTCAAATAGGGCATGTCATTTTAAACAACTTTCCAATTTTCTTTATTTGCTTTGTTCTCTTGGTATCCTTAGTTGAAAGTTAAACCTAGAAGGTTCATATGCTAATTTCTTAGACCTTGAAGGCCGCCTCTAATCTAAATGCATTTTGTCATTTTTTCACCACTAGAGGGCGTTAGTTCATGTGTTTCATATAGGTAACATTGAGCTCATGCACGTGAATTTACCGAGGAGTGAGGACTGATTGGCTAAAATGCAAGTCTGTCAAAAGAACTGAAGTAAGGGGGCAGTCTGCAGAGGCTTAGATACAAGGTAATAACAGAGGTAAAACGTGTATTATTATAACTGTGTTAGTTATGTAAAACTGGGTAATGGGTAATTTAGGGCTTATCTATCTTTTAAAACAACAAAAATTCTGGTGTTGACTGTCCCTTTAAAGGGCTCCAACATATGCTGTCCGCATTTAACTGTGCAATGCCACTCCCTGCTTGCAGGCAGGCAATCTGCCAACTAGCAGGGGCGGTTAATAATTCTGATCAAATCGGGATAATTTCAATGCAGACAAGTTAAACAGCAGCGGTCTAAACTTTTGCTTCAGGTGAGCCTGAAACACCTGAAACAAGAGTATTATTGTATGAAAATTAAATGCTGTATTCTGTTTATTTATTTAAAAAAAACTTTATTTCACACCAAAGGGACATAAAACAAGTTGGGATAGATACAAAATATAATAATATGTTCACTCCAGAAAGCACAGTTATGTAAATCATTTTGCTTGTTTTTGAATTTTTAAAAAAAATTTTATGCAAACTATTTTTACTTAATTAGCCCTTTTAGAATATGCACAGATTTCAACATGTTTTATTGCACTTTAATGGAAAACATTAACTCAAGAATATGCTATAAAGCATATGAAAAGAAAAAATAAACTAATTAGAGGTCATTTGGTTTTCCAAGTTTTGGCAATAATATTTACCCCTAATGGAAATTTGTTTACCCCTATTGTCCTATGATTTTTTTTTTTAAGCAGCAGAGGAAAAGATAGACAGCAGCTTAAACTTTAGCAAAATTAAAGAAGTACATAGTGCTAATGATACAAGCTAGGAGCAGCACAAAATAAATATATATATATATATTTTTTCCCCTATGGTATCAGAATTGTAATGAACAAAAGGGAAGCTTACATACTTGTTGGCTGATTCAGAAATAAATAAACTGACAATGAAGTTAATGGATATAGTTATTGAATAGTGTTAATCTGAATGTTTAAAGGTCCACTCAATGCAGAATAAGTACATAATTAACAAGTACATAATAAAAAGACAATGTAATAGCACTTAGAGGCCGATTTAACAAGGGCCGAATGGCCCCTGATCCCCCTGTTTCTGCGCAAGCCTTCAGGCTTGCCGGAAACAGTAGTTAAGAAGCAGCGATCTTAAGACCGCTGCTCCTTAATTAGTCCGCCTCCTCTGAGGCCGTGGACATCAATCCGCCCGATTGAATACAATTGGGTTGATTGACACCCCCTGCTAGCGGTCGATTGGCCGCAAATCTGCAGGAGGCAGCATTGCACAAGCAGTTCACCAGAACTGCTTGTGCAATGTTAAATGCCGACAGAGTATGCTGTCGGCATTCAGCGATGTTGGGCAGACATGATCCGCTACAGCGGATCATGTCCGTCGGACTGTTGATAAATCGGCCCCTTAGTCTGAATTTTAAATAAGCAGTAGATTTTTTTTTTGTGACAATTTTATTTTTCTTCTATTTTCCGGCCCCCTGTATCATGTGACAGACATCAGCCAATCACAGACTAGTATACGTATACCCTGTGAGCTTGTGCACATGCTCAGTAGGAGCTTGTTCCCCAGAAAATGTAAATATACAAAGACTGTGCAAAATTTGTTAATGAAATTAAATTGGAAAGTGTCTTAAAACTGCTGCTCTATTTGAATCATAAAAGTTTATTTTGACTTGAGTGTCCCTTTAAAGGGGTAGATTTATCATAGTGCGAGCGAACATTATACAATGTATCGTATCATGTCCGCTGCACATTGATGAATGCCGACAGCATACGCTCTCAGCATTTATCATTGCACACACAGTTCTTGTGAACTGCTGGTGCAATGCTGCCCCCTAGCAGCAGGGGGTGTCAATCAACCCGATCGTATTCGATCGGGTTGATTTCTGTCCGCGGCCTCAGAGCAGACGGACAAGTTATGGAGCAGCGGTCTTTAGACCGCTGCTTCATAACTTCTGTTTCCGCCGAGCCTGAAGGGGCATCAAGCTTCATACGGAGGATTGGGATTGCCTTTTCCTTGACCCCTGCATGTCTATGCCATTTTTAAATTATCATTAATAAAATATATTTTTTAATTTTCTACTCTGAGTGCTCAGGAAACCGAGTTTGATAAATCGACCCCAAAGTCTTTATTGCTTTTCCTTTCCTGCCTTTAATTTTTTTGCTCTGCTTTAATTTCTTCATTAAAGGGGCTGCTAGTTTACGGCAAAATGAGTGATTTTTTTGGATTTGCTTTTCTATGCTTTTCTACTGTACTTTATTTGATTATCTCTTTCATTTCTCTCCTCTCTGTTTTTCCTTCCAAATAAAACGTTGTAGTAAAAACAAGACTGTCCTGTTAGCTTTTCTGACACGCAATTCATGCAATTTATTAATACTTATTACAACACTCAAATCAATATTCTTTTACATTTTAAAAAAAGGAAACATATAATTTTATGAAAGAGAGAAGCCAGTTGGGTCTCTGCAGCTGCCAATTTTTCAAACAGCTGTCCTCGGACACTCTAGCTATTTAAAAATTAAATATTTATGACGAGCAATAAATAGCTGCAGTGAACATAATTTCAAAATTTAATTGAGTTCATTAACGCCATCTGTGTTCAGTTGTAACTGAATCTCTGTAACTGGTTAACGAACGTATTTGGAGAGTAGGTTACACTCAAATAAGCATTAACCTTTTGGCAATCAGTGGGACTTGCAACAAATTGATATGAGATGTACTACAGAATTGACTGCTATCACAAAGGTTAGATATGTGTTGTTAATATTATTATTACTATTATTATTATAGTAAAATTTCAATAGGGTTGTTGAATATGTATTATTATGAAAAAAATAACATACAAAAATGTATACCGAGAGAAAGAGCTGTTTATAAATACATGTTCAGAAACACTGCAGATTATTAAAGATTAATAACTCTTCAAAAGTATAAAACATTTTGGCCCCTATTTATTGAAACCATAAATAAACTGAGTTCCCTTGAAGGCAACCGCCATGGCTACTCCTTACATCTTCTGAATAGCTAACTTTAGCCTTAAGTTATTAAAAAAAGGAAAGGAGTTGAACGCGAAGGCCTGGAAACAGATCATAACTACAGAAAGTCATTATTTACATGAATGTGACTCCAAAGTAAACAAAAAGTATTGTTGTTGGCAGCACCAGTTAAATGAACTAGAAGTGAACACTCATATTTCTTTTAGTGACAGTTACAGTAAACCTATTTTCCTGCTTATACTGTATATATTTTTTCTTTAAAGGGACAGTAAAGTCAGAACTAAACTGTCATGACTCAGACAGAGCATGCACTTTTAAACAACTTTCCAATTAACTTTTTTGATCAAAAATGCTTTGTTATCTGGTTATTTTTGTTGTAGACTAAACCTAGTTAGGCTGATAGGAGCTTAGGAGCATGCACGTGTCTTTAGCAGTCTATGGCAGCAGTGTTTGCAGCTCAGTACAACATTGCTATAAACAATGTTGCTAACACAGCTGTCAGATGGGTAAAAACATGTGCACACTCCTGAGCTCACCTAGGATTACTCTTTAACAAAGGATACCAAGAGAACAAAGCAAAATTGATAATAGAAATAAATACATTGGAAAGTTGTTTAAAATCTCATGCTCTATCCAATCAGTTTAAGTTTAGTTTTGACTTTACAGTCCCTTTAAAGAGGGTCATGATAAATATCCTGGTCAGTTTCACTATCTTGCTCCTTCTCCACTGGGCAAACATTTCTGGTTCTCTCAACTCTGCTTTCTCTTTTATCTCCTCCAGAATTATTGAAGTTATTAGATGTACCAACACATCAATAATTACATCTTATTAGGAGGTTACACTGGTATGAACTTCTTATACACATCCACTTTAAACCATTATTTTTAGCTGTGCCAAACTGTCTTACCTCACAATTTGGGGCCTCTTGGAGAAAATGTAACTTTGTTAATATGAGCAGTGGTTGGCTGACAATTATATAAATATTGATTTAATACATTGTAAATTATGCTTGTGAAACCATACAGGAATGAAAATGCTCATGCTTGCTCTTGAGGAAGTGCACTTAAAGAGAGGATGAAATGCGTACAGCTATTGAGGTCTCTACCAGATACTGTAATTGTATAACACCATAGAGGATAGTGATACACAATGTCTGGTTTGTAAGACAGACGCTGAAGTGGAGAGAGAATGCTGACTGCAAACGGTATTATCAATCTGTTTCCCTTAGACTACCAATAAGTGAAATATATTTTACATTGTTACATAGTAGATGAGGTTGAATAAAGAAAGAAGTCCATCGAGTACTATCTATACAATTCTAATAAACTTACAAAAAAATCTCTGTTTGAGCTTAAATTAATCCCATTAAAAAGCTGACCCATTTAACACAAGCAATCATATCCCAGAATTCTGTTTCTATTCTAGCCAGAAATGTAGCTAAACAATTTTTAAATGTGTCTAAGGTATTGGCATTTACTACCTCCTCAGTTAATGAGTTCCACAATTTGATTGCTCTTACAGTAAAAAATTGCTTACGTTGCAGGAGATTAAATCTCCTTTCCTCCGACCTCTTGTCACAAACATTTTACTTGAAATAAACAGAGCTTCTGCCATCTCTGTATATGGGCCTTGAATTTATTTATATAAAATAATCATGTCACCTCTCAAGTGCCTTTTATCTATAGAAAACAGACATAGTTTGGATAACCTCTCATCATAGCTTACATTCTCCATTCCCCTTATTAGCTTTGTGGCCCTTCTGTGAACCTTTTCTAAGCCTGCAATGTCTTTTTTTGAGATTAGTCCCCAGAACTGCACTCCACACTCAAGGTGAGGTCTTACCAGGGATTTATATAGTGACAGAATTATGCTTCCCTCCCTTGCATCAATGCCTTTTTTAATTCATGCTAGTATCTTATTAGCCTTAGAAGCCACTGCCCTGCATTGTGCACCCACATTTAGCTTGTTATATATTACTATTCCCAAATCCCTTTTGTTCTGTGTTTGGTCTAGTCCCATTTAAATAATAGATTGTTTTCTTATTTTTACTTCCAAAATGTAGAACCTTGCATTTTCCATTATTAAATCTCATTTTCCATTTACCTGCCCATTCTTCTTATTTTTGCAGATCCCCTTGTAAAGCAAGTTCATCCTGTCCTGACCTAAGTTCTCTGTTTGGTTAAGTCCAGTCCCATTTAAATAATATATTGTTTTCTTATTTTTACTTCCAAAATGTAGAACCTTGCATTTTCCATTATTAAATCTCATTTTTCATTTACCTGCCCATTCTTCTTATTTTTGCAGATCCCCTTGTAAAGCAAGTTCATTCTGTCCTGACCTAATGACCTTACACAACTTTGTATCATCTTCAAAAATAGAGATGTCTCTATTTAATCCTTGTTCCAAGTCATTGATAAAAATATTAAAAAGAACAGGGCTCAGTACTGGGGGACTCCCCTGATTACCTTTGTCCAATCTGAGTTTGATCCGTTTACTACTACTCATTACTCCCTGTCTTTTATCCAGTTATTTATCCATGAGCTAACATTTTCATCTATTCCCAGTCCCTTAATTTTGTACATTAATCTCTCATGGGGCACTGTATAAAACGTCTTTGCAAAATCCAAGTATATCACAACAACTGATTCCCCTTTATCTTTATGTTTACTTACTTCCTCGTAGAATCTGATTAGATTAATTTGACATGATCTATTTCTCATAACACCATGCTGATTTGAACTCATAATCTTCTTTACATGAATATACTATAGAATAGTATTCGCCAAGTTTTGTGTGTACCCTGTAGCTCTGGTTTTTGTGACCCCTAGCTGTCACAGAAAAAAAGATCAATGAAATAGAGTGTATGCCAAAGAGCCTAACCTATAGGAGGCTGGGGTACTTGTAAAAAAAATAAATTCAATTTTTATTCCATACAATATTCAGATAAAAAACAATCCAAAAGTACATAGATCCATGTAATATAAAACACTTAATGAAATGAACACTGATTTAAAACAATGCATACAGTTTAATCTAATCAATTAAAAATTTAAAAGAAAAAAAGGTTAAAAACCAATTCTTTTGCAATACATTCAGTGGTTCCTTATTCAATAGTACTAATATAGTGTCATATATCTCAACAGAGCGATGATGTGAAGATGCTAAAAATTTAGTCCAGACAGAGGTTAACTTGTTGTAAGACCAACACTGAACTATCTCATCTATCTATTTAAGTCCCGGAAGTGCAATTTGAGATAGATAAATAATTTGTGTTTGTGTCCAACTTTAAATGACATTCGACTAGATTACGAGTTTTGTCTGTAAAGACCCGCGGTGCAAACAAGCCTTTTTTTTCCAGCACACTCTTAAGACAACGCTGGTATTACGAGTTGTCTGAATGGCTGCGTTAGCCTCAGAAAAGTGAGCGTTGAGGCAAATTTAGCTCCACAACTCTCAATATCAGCATTGCCTACGGTAGCGGTGAGCTGGAAAAACGTGCTCATGCACAATTTCCCCTATGGGGAAACACTTTCTATGTCTGCACCTAACACCCTAACATGAACCCCGAGTCTAAACACCCCTAATCTAACACTTATTAACCCCTAATCTGCCACCCCCGACATCACCAACATATTATTAACTCCTAATCTGCTGCTCCGGACACCGCCGCAACCTACATTATAGTTATGAACCCCTAATCTGCTGTCCCTAACATCGCCGACACCTATATTATATTTATTAACCCCTAATCTGTCCCCCCCAACGTTGCCGCCACCTACCTACACTTATTAACCCCTAATCTGCCGAACGGACATCGCCACCACTATAATAAATGTATTAACCCCTAAACCGCCGCACTCCCGCCTCGCAAACACTATAATAAATTGTATTAACCCCTAATCTGCCCTCCCTAACATCACCGCCACCTACCTTCAATTATTAACCCCTAATCTGCCACTACTATAATATAGTTAAGTTATTAACCCCTAAACCCTAACCCTAACACCCCCCTAACTTAAATATAATTTAAATAAAACAAACTAAAATTACTATCATTAAATAAATTAATCCTATTTAAAACTAAATACTTACCTATAAAATAAACTATAATATAGCTACAATATAACTAATAGTTACATTGTAGCTATTTTCGGATTTATATTTATTTTACAGGCAACTTTGTATTTATTTATTTATTTATTTATTATTATTTTTTTTTAAATATAATTTTTATTGAGGTAATATATAAAGCAGTACAAAATAAACACTTACATAGGCCCTCAACCCGTAAGGGCAAATAGAAGTAGTATACAGTACCGCATATAAATCAAACATTATCACAATAATATAAAGCATAGTTAACAACATGTAGTGAACAAGCTAAAGTCAGAGAAAATACTAGTATTGAAATTCTACCTATGTGATATTAGAGCCAAAGAATTAACCTCAAATTTTCAATGTAACATATAGGACCACTTTTGAGCCCTTAGGTCTATAAATGTCCAGATATATTTAAAGCTTTCAAGTATATAGCATATAGGGCCATATTGGAGCCCTGGCGTATAGCACCCTCATTAAACTAAAGAGACCACTCACGGGTCTCTAACCACTAGAAAAAGCATATATAAAAAAGCAGGAGAGTAAGACTAACATTATACTTTATAAGAGTGAGAATTTTACTAGCCGCTACACTGTGACAGCCATAAGTATAGTATCAAGGAAATTAAATGGAATCTGTGTTCCTGAGTTTAATTCTTAAACAGAAACTAAGGGAAAACCCTTAGGGAGGAAAATGGAGCCAGCCAGCTAATAGTATAAGACTAGTCCAATAGGACTATGAGGGCAAGGAGTTCACAACTAACTCATGTAACATAGCTAATAAATTACCGGGTATAAGCAGTTAGGGACTATCCTTGATGTTTTCCAGTTATATATACACATACTATCCACTTTGAGAGATCTATACATGTACTAAGTGAAGAGGGATATGGGAAACATAGCAAATCACATGGAACAAGCACTATCAGTAGCAAACAAAGTGAGGTTCACAGCTCATACCTCTACCTGTATTTCCAATTTTAACAATAATAACATATTGGGACACTATTACGCTCTTGAACTACATTTGCACATATATATGGATGAATATGGGAGCACTATAGAATCAAGTGAAAAGAGAAATATTAAACTAGGGAACTTATGGAGCTCTCGTTCTCTCTGCCCCAATTTGCAGTAACACCTAAAATACAAGAGGGCAGCCTAAAAATATCAATAAAGACGCTAGAGCCAAATGGAATTAATAGTACAAATAACAGGAGGAGATATAGAACAGAATGACCACCTGGTGTAAAGACCTATCACTAAGGGGGTAATATGAAGGCTCTAAATGATAGAATACTCGGACTAAATAAAATGAAGGGTCCTATAAGGACTGCTAAGCTAATGCTAGGAATGCAACAAAGGTGGGTGCCTCTAGCTCTGTACATGTTCTACAAAGATCAAATGTGTATAATAATTCCCAATGACTTATCTGGTAGCTATAACCTTGCATCTGTGTATCACAAACAAAACAGGCTAGGGATGTAGTGTACCACCATGAACCTGGGGAACAAACCTCTTAAATCTCAGTGGATCCTTATCCTTAACTTACATAACATTGAATCAGGGAGCTAGAAATACACATAGAACACACATATACATATATAGTATAGCTAAATGTTATTGCAACCATGCCCCCCCCCCCCCCCGGCCGCTTGCGGCACGTCGCAATGATCAAGGAAAATAGCAGTGTTAAAGGATTTCTCAAATAAAGTACAGTATAGTGTGAATAATCATTGATAGAGTAGAACTAATTTCTATCGATCCTAAAACAAAACTTAACAGCTCTTCTGAGACAAAATCTAGATGTGTAACATAGCTATCCCTACTGAATCATTATAAACATTTTGATTATAGTACAGATACATACAGTGAGTAGCAATATAATTAGCATAAGCATACCAATAAAGCCCCACAAAATGTTCACTTGAATCTGCAAAACTGTATATATTAGCAATAACAGGTACATAATAATGGATTCCTAGCATGTCAAACTTGTAATTAAAGCCTACATATACTATAGATTTGTTACGAGATGGGCTACAAAATATAACAGAGTCTAGAGACGTCGACCACACTAATATCTAGGAGAGTTATAGAGTAAATAAAACATTACAAGAAAGGATTATGAACTAACACATTATAAATTGTTGGTTAACAAGACTAAACTCAAAAATATTGCCTAACCATTTAAGAAATCTAAAACCACGTGTAGGTGACTATGCAGTTAAGGTATAGGCTGTAAGAGAGGATTGTGTCCCAAAATAATACCATACAGTCCACTAGCCTTTCCAGCGGTCTAGCTAAGTCCACATTTAGCCTATTCCGGCTTTAATATAGGCAGTGAGAGTTGTAAGCTGGTTTTCTTGCCATAGTATGTACAATACGCCATCATCTAGAGCCGGTTTCACACCGGTCGGTCTTATGAGCCCAACAACACCTCGGCTATCTCTGTGTGCACAGCTGGCATTACTTTGGGATCGGAATGCGTCCATCTTTACAGAGTCAGTGAACATCGCAACAGCCGTTGTAGGATCAGTCCACTTTGTAGGTAAGAGACATATGTCCGATTCCTGAAGATCTGCTGCAGCTCCATCAGTGCTGGTAGTATTCAAGAGAGGGAACTCCTCCAGAGTGCAGCAGTTGTAAGTATCTGCCGCAACGGATGTGGCCAAACACAGGTCTAATAGAGAGCCGCGGGTCCCCAAGGGGTTTAACGTTTCAGTAGGCAACCGCACAGGGAAATCCTCATTTAGGTTATTCTGACCCTCTTTACTTATCTGATTCCAGACATCGTAGCGTGGCTTCCCCGTATAGCTGGAGACCAAAACTTCAGCTTGCTGAACACCTCCGATGCGGCTGCCAATAGTCTGGTTAGCGGGTGTACCAGTAGGGTTGTTCAAGTATTCGTTGAAACGAGTGCTTTCAAGGCTGTGTTCTGGACGTCAGTCCACTACTTGCATATGAGCTTCATTGCCCATTGTTGTAGCCGCACTTCCAGCATTAAGTTGGAAAAATGTTCATTAAGAAGCTGCGTCACAGTTGACTCCCAATCATTTAGGGCCTCCATCATGATAACAATCCTTTTAAAATCAACAATTTGGGAATAGCACTATAAATCCCAGAGGTCTCTAATATTTCTAGGTGCTATAGGGTTCCTCCTATACTGTGTATGGAGTTTTTGAAGACACCAAACTTTCTATTTAGCCGATAAGAGCCAGGAGCTCTTTGAACACACATCTTGTCTCTTTGGTAGCTGGCTCCGCCACCCCTTTGTATTTATTTTAACTAGGTACAATAGTTATTAAATAGTTATTTACTATTTAATAACTAACTAGTTAAAATAATTACAAAATTACCTGTAAAATAAATCCTAACCTTAGTTACAAATACACCTAACACTACACTATCAATACATTTTAAATTAAATACAATTATCTAAACTAAAATACAATTAAATAAACTAAACTATAGTACAAAAAAAAACAACACAAAATTACCAAAAAAACAAAAAAAATTACAAGAATTTTAATCTAATTACACCTAATCTAAACCCCCTAATAAAATAAAAAAGCCCACCAAAATAATAAAATTCCCTACCCTATACTAAATTACAAAGTAATCAGCTCTTTAACCAGCCCTTAAAAGGGCTTTTTGCGGGCCATTGCCCCAAAGTAATCAGCTCTTTTACCTGTAAAAAAAAAAAATACAAACCTCCCAACATTACAACCCACCACCCACACACCCCTATTCTAAACCCACCCGATCCCCCCTTAAAAAAAAACCTAACACTACCCCCCTGAAGATCACCCTACCTTGAGCCGTCTTCAGCCAGCCGGCCACCGATGTGCCAGAAGTGGACATCTGGAGCGGCAGAAGTCTTGATCCTATAGGGGCAGAAGAGATCCTCCAAGCGGCAGATATCTTCATCCAAGCGGCATCTTCTATCTTCAATCAACCGGAGCGGAGCCATCTTGAATCCAGCCGACGTGGAGCCATCCTCTTCTTCCACATTGGCATGGATTTATTTATTTTACTTTTATAACCATGTGGTATGTGTTGATATCTATATTTATTTAAAAAAGTTTTAAATGTTATCCATATATCCTGTATTTTTATTGGAGAATACTTTTATCACCAAGATTACAAGTTGTGTGCTAAACCTGGTACGTAAATAACGCCAAAAATATATAGCGCTGCCGCACCTTCTTTTGTTGTGCGGTATGGTGCGTTAAGCTGCATACCTCACAAAAGCCAAGGCCTGACTTGACATGCTTGTGCACGTTTTCCCCCATTGACATCAATGGAGAGAAAGTGTTAGAAAAAAACTAACACCTGCGATCGCGTAATGGCAATAGCTATAATGCATTCCCCATTGATGTCTATGGGGACAAGAAAGTTATGTAAAAAGCTATCACCCTAACATAAACCCCTAGTCTAAATACCCCTAATCCGCTGCCCACTGACATCGCGGACACTAAATAAACTTATTAACCCCTAAACCGCCGGCCCCCCACATCACAGCTACTATAATAAAGCTATTAACCCCTAAACAGCTGCCCCCCACATCGCAACTACTGTAATAAAGCTATTAAACCCTAAACCGCAGGCCTCCCACACCGCAACTACTATAATAAAGGGATCAGTCAATAAGCTTTTTTTAAATCTACAGGAGTAATTTGGTGGTTATAATTACTTAGCGGTCTGGTGCATATTAGCAATGACTACACGCTGCGGATGTTTGCGCGTGTTAGTTCATATATAACTTAACTTAATATTGCCTGTTATATAGCAGCATCAGTTACCGCCATTCACTTTACTTTAGCACTTTTATTCTACAGTTGTTTGCTTCCCATACTGGGAGATTATTATAGACGTATGCAATCGCTACATCGATAATATTGGAGCAATTGGGCTATACCTAAGGATATTAGACATAGCAGTGTATGTATTCCTAATTGACTGTAACGTTAAACACAGGACGTCACTATTATCATTTCTACATGCTGTATGGTAGCAGCTGTATAAGGGGTTAATATAGGTAGAAGCCGGTAACTGTGCAATTTCGAATATATCACTGACGGTTCATTGTCTAGCCTTAGTTTGTTGCCAACATTTACAAATCCGGTGCATTATGTACATATGGTGGATATAAGTACTTATATATAAACAATACAATGTCAGTAGGATATAATATGAATAGCATCATAAGATGATTAACTACACTAGTATTACATCTGTGTAACGATATTGTTACAATAACACTCAAAACTTGTAACTTGTGATTTACGCAAGAAATATAATCCTGAACATATAGAAAAATTATTGCATCATCCACTATTATTGTAATTTAATTTAAATGTCTGTGATGCTAACGCATATACTATGTATATATATTAGACTCTAACCATCATTATATATAACTTCACAAGCAACCACTATAGGCATCTTATAATAAGACCGGTAATACATCTACGGTCTGTGTAACCCTTAAATTACCGGTTAAGGTTAACAGTGAATCTGTTAAGTTACGTTAAACAGTAATATCCCACATATAGTATATGACTTATCCTGTGACTAGCAATCACTACATAATCACACCAATTGAGGCAGGCATAAATGTATTCTTTTATTAAAAGCTGTCTAAAACCATATTATATATGCTGTGTCGATTTTACGGAGTATGTTTACATCTATGCTTCTAGTCTAAAGTTCGATCTCAGGATTATGGGACTATAAAGATATCACTCTAATAACAGTAGCTAACCCAACAGGAGTTCTTCTAAACTACTAAGTCCAATATTAACCCAATAGACACAGCTCATTGTGACTATACTGTTATCCGTAATTATATGATAGATCTAATTGCATTAAGATCTTAATCCAAGTTTTTTGAACCTCCCAGGACCCACTTACCTGTACCTATAATATATGTTATATACCCTAGCTATGGATTTACACCAACATCCTAGGTTAGAGTAATAATTTTATATTATATTATATGTATTATGTATCGGTATTGAAGTGGAACTGACTGTTTAGTGCATTGATATACATATAATCCTCCATCTCCTGTGTTTTTAAGCTTTTTGTGTGTATGTAAAATATTTTAATAATCCTAATAAAGGCTATATTTTAATTTAAAGTTTCCTCCTCCTTTCATCTATTTGCTAAACTAATCCATCCAATAGGCCTTAAGAAATGTGAGTGCTACACATGTGTACATCATTGTCAGTCTCAGACTGACATATTTGTTTTGTAAATAAAGCTATTAACCCCTAAACCGCCGTCCCCCTATATCACTTATACTAAACTAAACCTATTAAGCCCCACCACATCGCAACACACTAAATTAAACTATTAACCCCTAAACCTAACACCCCCTAACTTTAAATTAAACTTACAATATAACTACCATAACATAAATGAAAATTTACCTGTGAATTAAAAAAAACCTAAGCTTAAACTATACAAAAATACTATTTTAAAAACTAAAATAAACGAAAAATAAAACTCTTTTACAAAATTATAAAATCCTATCACTAAGAAAATTTTTTTTAACATTACCAAAAAGAAACCAAAACACTAAAATTATGAAAAATAAAAAAACTAATATTACAAAAAATAATAAACGAAAATATCCAAAATAAAAAATAAATAAACCTAATCTAATAGCCCTATAAAAACAAAAAAGCCACCAGCTCTTTTACCTAAAAAAAATACAAAGTCCCTCTAACAGTAAACCCCCCACCCAACCAACCACCCAAAATAAAAAACCTAAGTCTAAAAATAACCTAAGCTACCCATTGGCCCTAAAGGGGCATTTGTATAGGCATTGCCCTTAAAAGGGCAATCAGCTCTTTAGTGCCCATTAAAAAAATAAAAAAAACCCTAATCTAAAAAAAAAAAAACACCCCAAAAACAAAAAAAAATAACACTAACCCCTGAAAATGTACTCACAATTCCTGATGTCCGAAAGTCCAGGCAGAGAAAGTCTTCATCCAGGCAGCGAAGATAGTCTTCCAGGACGGCACCATCTTCCCGGAGGTGTGGATGCGCGGATCCAGAACGCTGGTTATCATCCAGAGTGCTGGTCCTCTTCAGGCGGTCTTCAGCGACGTGGATCCTCTTCATGCGATTGTTTGCCGCACATTGAAAATTGAATGCAAGGTATATATATTTGGGTAACGTTGCATTCCTATTGGCTGAAATCAGCCAATAGGATGAGAGCTGCTTAAATCCTATTGGCTGATTTGAACAGGTTTTTATTTTTTTGGGGGGTGTTTTTTTAATGGGCTGATTTTGGGGGGGAATTGGTTGGTGGGGGTGTTTACTATTAGCGGAGACTTTGTAAAAGAACTGTTTAACTTAGGGCAATGCCCTACAAAAGGCCCTTTTAAGGGCTATTGGTAGTTTATTGTTAGCTTAGGGGGTGTTTTTATTTTTGGGTGGCTTTTTGTTTTTATAGTGGTATTAGATTAGGTTTCATTTTTATTATTTTGAATAATTTTGTTTGCCTAGTTTAAAAGATTTTCTAAGTATGCTACCATCCTCCACCCCAGCACACTTGCACCTATGTCATTCAGGTGCAATCCATCCTTACTGTACAAATTGTACCCAAGGCAAAAGTCAGTCCAATGCTCTAAAAAGCCAAACCCCTAATTTTTACACCATGTTTTTAACCATATACTAACTGACTTTAGCTCATTCTGCCTTACTGAGTTAGCACACGGCACTGGTAATATCTCTGAAAATATTACCTTGGAGGTTCCTGCTTTAAGCTTGCTAACTAACTCCCTGAAGTCATTTTTTAGGACACTCCATCCTGCTGATTCCTTCATTAGTGCCAATATACACCATAACTGCAGGATCAGACCCTAATCCCTATAACAATTTATCAATACGCTCAGCAATATGCCTAACACAAGCCCCTGGATGACAGCAAACTGCTCTATTTAAGGGTTCTGGATGACAAATTACCCTATCAACCTTCTTAATAATAGAGTCTCCAACAACCAATATCTGTCTCAGACCCAGACTTGTATGCCCTTTTTCTTCTGCCTTACTGAGTTAGCACACGGCACTGGTAATATCTCTGAAAATATTACCTTGGAGGTCCTTGCTTTAAGCTTGCTAACTAACTCCCTGAAGTCATTTTTTAGGACACTCCATCCTGCTTATTCCTTCATTAGTGCCAATATACACCATAACTGCAGAATCAGACTCTAATCCCTCTAACAATTTATCAATACGCTCAGCAATATGCCTAACACAAGCCCCTGGATGACAGCAAACTGCTCTATTTAAGGGTTCTGGATGACAAATTACCCTATCTACCTTCTTAATACTCTCCTACAACCAATATCTGTCTCAGACCCAGACTTGTATTCCCCTTTTCTATGACTGAAAGACTGTTCACTATTTTACAATATTTAAACCTTGTACTTGTTTGTATTGTTTTAGCAGAGATTGTTCCAGTAGAGTTGTACGTTTTACCTTGAATTGTGAATGCATTGTATTTAGTTTTTTTTTATAGAAGTGCAAGAATGAAGCTAAACAAATGGTTGATGGCTTCATAAATGGATTAATATCTGCAGCCATCTCTAGACTACACTTTATTCTCTTTCAGAATTCTATATAGATTACTAGATTTACACCATCTAAGTTCCTAGACGTTGTTTAATATGCAATCTCACAAACATATAGGAGTGTCAGAAATTTAAAGTATTCTCTTTAAATCTCTTTATTTGCTAAGAAGTCTGGTTAGCGTGACATTTTGTTGACACCAGACTAAAATGATCTGCTCTTGTCCACTAAGAATTCAGTGAGTCATTAGCAAGACATTACGCCCAATAAATAATGAGATCTTTAGCATCTGCACAATCTTTTTTGTAGCACAAAGCAGATAATGTGCTCAGGTGATAATGTCTCTGATTAGCTGTTTCGTCTTGGGTGAATTTTTGAAAAAATGTTAGCTCTGGTTGGGGCTAGCACTCCCGCTCGATTGTAAACTTCGCTAGATGGAGGCTTCTTGCACACGTAAAAAATTACTTTACATTCCTATGTTCTTTACATAGTAAATAATTCAATGTTTATTATTTAATATATATTTCTATACATAAATAATTCTGTTCATGTAAAATGTATATCTATACCTGCATATGTATTTAAATAGATATACAGGTATAGGTATACACAGATATAAAGAAATATGTATTTACAATAAGAAGTACATTACCCTGTAAGTGAAGGACATTGAAATGTTAAATATATTAAGTAAATATACACACATATAAACATATATAAATACATACATACACAAATTTAAGCGTGTGTAGTATGTATCACTATGCTAAAGCAATTTACCTGCCTTTTTTTTTCTAAAAACCTGAGACCTCATATATTTGAGCTCTTATAACTGTTTAATGCAATTTTTTAAAATAATTTTTATCAGACAGTGTTATTTTGAGTATAACTGTACATTTAAATGTACTGTTAATGTTTTTTGTACAACTTTCTTGTCTCGTGTAACAGTTAACCAGAGTTCTGAAGTCACGACATGCGTTAAATTTAATTGAGCTCAAGCGAACGGGTTACCTTTCAACTCGTGAAATGCACACTATTTCCAACAAGTGTAAAGAGCGGAAAAATACCCCTTATTCCATGCACGCAACAGTTAGCACACCACCCTTGGGGGCTAGCACTTAGGTCAGATAATCAAAAAATTTGTCGACTTATAAATCACACAATCTTTGGGGACTTTTTTTGAGCATTATAATGTAATATATGTGTATCTATTTCACATCCAGAACCCTGCATAGATAGATAAACTGTTCTCAAGCTAAAATGTACCTTTCTAAATTTTTTGAGGAACCTTTTTAGGCAATCTAACTAGAGCGAAGAACTTTAGATTGTCTGCCCTCATGCTACACTGAAAACCCCCCAAAATATAGGATATGCAAGGCAGAAAAAGTGCTTTTGTTTATTTTAAACACTCAATATTTTAAATGCTGCCATAAAAGTGATGCATTAAACCTTATACAACACTTCCATGCCCCTTTAATGCAATTAGCTAATAGCTATGTGTGTGCGGATAAAGAGAAAAAAAGATGTCAGCAACAGCAATCACTTAATGGATGTATTGCAAAATGATTTTAGTTTGTATGCTTAGTTCACCTTTATGCCAGGTTAGCAGGTGTAATATTAATTACCGATTCAGCAGCTGTTTTGAGTGATGAACTGGTTAAACTTTATTTAATCACCTATAAAGCCTGGTTAAGTAATCCATTTTCATGACATTGGATTCAATGAACCTTAGAAATGAAACCTTACTTGATGGTAATCATTTTTTTTTTTTTTTAGCTGCTAATGCCAAGCCGCTATGAAGTGCTTTTGTCTGAAAGGCTAATTAACTATAAGTAAGGACAAAACTTTAGTTTCAGTTAATCATCCACTATTCAGACAATGTTAAAAATCAATTTCCTTTCACAAAGAAGATTTCACAGTCTTATTCTTTTGTGATACATCCAATGAAAGATCCTGAAAAATGAAAAATAATTTCAATCTTCGAAATAAATATTTTACTCACTTTAATTGATAAAAATCACAAAAAATCATGTAACGATTACAGCCAAATTCAAAATACAAAATGAGTGTATATGGGCGTACCTAAGAAACGTCAATCAAATGTAACAAATGATTTGCGTGACATTGTCAAAGAATCCTGCGTAGGTTATTGCTGTTGGGAAGAAGGCACAGAACCCTACGCACAGCGCTAAGAACAAGTTATACTGACTCAATCTGTCAGCTGAATTCTGAGGGTAGAGATTAAAGTAATATCAACGTAAAAATTAAAATTTCAAGATTCAGATGGCACATGCAATTTAAAAGAAACTTTCCATTTTACTTATGTTACAAATTTACAGGTTGATCACAACCAGTGTATTGTTAATGTTTTTTCAGTGATCACAATCTCTAAATACTTCTGTTGTTACTACCCCTTAATCTGAGAATTGTTACTTCTGGAAAACAACAGAACCACTAATGCCCCAGTCTCATAACCAAAAAAACTAATGTGTGTGAATTATGACAAACAAAATGGCAACTAGTTAAGTGATTACCAGTCATGTGCTTTCCGATAATTTTTTACAATCTGAATGCGAAAGAAGAGAGCGGCTTGTCCAGTTCAGCTCTTTTCGGAGCCAGATTTCTTCTTGTCAATGCACTTTTTCTTTTGTAGCTTTGGAACATTTACATTTGTTTAAAGTGGAGTGCTATTTAAAGCTCCTGCTCAAGCGTTAACTGCGCTAGAAGTAAGTTTTTTGTTCGTGTTGGGTTGCACTAAAATATTATAAAAATAAACTGCTTTAACTCGTACCCTAACCCGACGAGCTCTAACGAGCGATAACCTTTTCCCTCTTTGTAGGTAATGGAGCAAAAACACCTTACTGGCACTCAAACCCAATCACATATTCTCATGTGCGCTAATCCGACATGAAAATATATATATTTCCCATTACAATGTTCTTTACATAACAGAATATGTTCTATTTATTCATAAATAAATATTTCCATATATAAATCTGATGGTATTTTGGTACAATATAAATCAATACCTAAATATATACATGGGTATATATAGGTATAGATATATACAGATTTATATAGGAATATATATATATTCATTAATACTTAACACATATTCCCCTATGTGCAGAACATTGGAATGTCAAATATTTACAGTAAATACACATTTAAAACATTTATTAAATATGAATATTCCATATATATGTTTTTTTCATGGTTTTCAGCTACTTAACTGCAAAGGACTCCAATGTACTTCTGAATATATGTATATATATATATATATATATATATATATATATATATATATATATATATATATATATATATATAAATATTTATATATACATCTTTAGACATGTATATTTATCTATCTCAATTTTAAAGCCCTTTGCCTGCCTGTAATTTTTCTAACACCTAAAATCTCATATCTTTGAGCCCTTATATTTTTTGTGTTCAATATTTTTATGTGTTTTGCACAACAGTTAACCAGAGCTTTGAGGACGCGCTAACCCGACATTGTTAACTTGACTTGCACTTAAGAGATCACATTTACTTTTAACTTGTAATACCAGCGATAAACCCGACACACGCAAACACCTGCGATAAACCCCTTATTGTTTGCACTCCACTCATAATATGGCCCTCAGTGTATAAATTTCAGTTCTTGGTACCCCGGTTTATCCTCACATTTCCCTACAGTAAGTCATTTTCGATGATACATTGATAAATACATCCATGTAGGATGCATATTGCAAGTGTTGGTTGGATCTAATTCCTTATAATGATCTCCTCACTGCAGCAGGTCCCACGGTCATCTACTGGCTGTTTATGAAGCCTAAAATCCATAACCTGTAAGGTAATGCTGGGGCAGTCATTATAGTGTGTCCTGTTTGATTTTCTGCGTCATTTAGCAATGTTAAATACATTATAAATGTAAGATTTTTCTCCAGTCTTACAAAAAAATTAACATACCATGCGAGAGTGAAAATGTTTTTAATGCATTAACACCATGGGACAGATTACACGTGGAGCGCTAAATATCGTTTTGATGAAATCGAAATTTGCGCTCCACTGTGTAATACCAGTGCACGCCAATGTGCGCTGGTATTACAAGTTTTCATCAATGCAAATGTGACCTCACATTCACATTGCTGGGAAGCATTGCGCTAACGAGAGCATGCTTCCATAGGCTCCTTTGGGAGCCTCGTTCTGATGCCATTAGAGTCGGCATCAGAACTTCAGCAACAGCGAAGGGGGGTAAGTTGTGCAGCGATTGCAGCAAATATAAATATATATTATATGCTTTTACATATATATATATATATATATATATATATGTGTATAAGTGTTAATATGTGTATATACATATTTATTTATGTGTTAATATGTGTGTATATATATATATATATATATATATATACTTATGTGTTAATATGTGTATACATATATATATATATATATATATTTATGTGTTAATATGTATATATATATATATTTTTATGTGTTAGTATGTGTATATATATATATATATATATATATATATATATATTTATGTGTTAGTATGTGTATATACATATATATTTATGTGTTATTATGTGTATGTATATATATATATATATATATATATATATGTGTTAGTATGTGTATATATATATATATATATTTATGTGTTAATGTGTATATACATATATATTTATGTGTTAATATGTGTATATACATATATATTTATGTGTTAATATGTGTATACATCTATATATTTATGTGTTAATATGTGTATATATATATATATATATATATATTTATGTGTTAATATGTGTGTATATATATATATATATATATATTTATGTGTTATTATGTGTATATATATATATATATATATATATATATATATATATATATATATATATATATATATATATATATTTATGTGTTAATATGTGTATATATATATATATATATATATATATTTATTTATGTGTTAATATGTGTATATACATATATATTTATGTGTTAATATGTGTATATACATATATATTTCTGTGTTAATATGTGTATATACATATATATTTATGTGTTATTATGTGTATATACATATATATTTATGTGTTAATATATACTTATACTCCAAACAAATCCTGCCTCAGTAGTTTCTGCTGGAACATTGCTGTCTGACATCGGTTCTACCAAAGCTAAGTGCATTTGTTGTAAAATGTAGAAATTATTTCACTGAATGTCATTTGTAATAGTTGTCATGATACACTTTTACATGCAGATAGTGTATCAATCAGTAATAGTACATTGCCAGTTGCAGTTCCTTCAACTTCTAATGTGAATGATATACCTGTAAATTTTAAAGAATTTGTTTCTGATTCTATCCTGAAGGCTTTGTCTGCATTTCCACCTTCTAATAAACGTAAAAGGTCTTTTAAAACTTCTCATTTAGTTGATGAAATTTCAAATGACCAACAACATAATAATTTATCCTCTTCTAATGAGGATCTATCTGATACAGAAGATCCTTCCTCAGACATTAACACTGACAAATCTACTTATTTATTTAAAATAGAGTATATGCGTTCTTTATTAAAAGAAGTGTTAATTACTTTGGATATTGAGGTAACCAGTCCTCTTGACGTTCAGTCTAACAAACGTTTAAATGCTGTTTTTAAACCTCCTCTGGTTTCTCCAGGTTTTTTTTCCTATTCCTGAGGCTATTTCTGATATGATTTCTAAGGAATAGAATAAGCCAGGTACTTCTTTTTTTCCTTCTTCAAGGTTTAAAAAATTGTATCCTTTACCAGCAAAATCTATAGAGTTTTGTGAAAAAATCCCCAAAGTTGATGGGGCTATTTCTACTCTTGCTAAACGTACCACTATTCCTATGGAAGATAGTACTTCCTTTAAGGATCCTTTAGATAGGAAGCTTGAATCTTATCTAAGGAAGGCCTATTTATATTCAGGTCATCTTCTCAGATCTGCAATTTCTTTGGCTGATGTTGCGGCTGCATTATCTTTCTAGATGCAGAATTTAGCGCAACAGGATTTGGATTCTGACTTATCTAGCATTATTCGCTTGCTGCAATATGCTAATCATTTTATTTGTGATGCTATTTTTGATATTATCAAAATTGATGTTAGATCCATGTCTTTAGCTATATTAGCTTGAAGAGCTTTGTGGCTTAAATCTTGGAATGCTGATATGACATCTAAATCTAGATTACTATCGCTTTCTTTCCAAGGTAATAATTTATTTGGTTCTCAGTTGGATTCTATTATTTCAACTGTCAATGTGGGAAAGGGAGTTTTTCGGCCTCAGGATAAAAAACCTAAGGGTAAATCTAAGGCTTCTAACCGTTTTCATTCCTTTCGTCAGAATAAGGAACAAAAACTCAATCCTCCCCCCAAGGAATCTGCTTCCAATTGGAAGCCTTCCTCAAATTGGAATAAATCCAAGCCATTTAGGAAACCAAAGTCAGCCCCTAAGTCCGCATGAAGGTGCGGCCCTCATTCCAGCTCAGCTGGTAGGGGGCAGATTAAGGTTTTTCAAGGATTTTTGGATAAAATCTGTCCAAAATCAATGGATTCAGAGCATTGTCTCTCAAGGGTATCGAATAGGATTCAGAGTAAGACCTCCTGTGAGAAGATTTTTTCTCTCACGTATCCCAGCAAATCCAGTAAAAGCTCAGGCTTTCCTGAAGTGTGTTTCAGACCTGGAGTCTTCAGGGGTAATCATGCCAGTTCCTCTTCTGGAACAAGGTTTGGGGTTTTATTCAAATCTATTCATTGTCCCAAAGAAGGAAAATTTATTCAGACCAGTTCTGTATTTGAAAATTTTGAATCGTTATGTAAGAGTACCAACTTTCAAGATGGTGACTATAAGGACTATTCTGCCTTTTGTTCAGCGAGGACATTATATGTCCATAATAGACTTGCAGGATGCATGCCTTCATATTCCGATTCATCCAGAACATTATCAGTTTCTGAGATTCTCTTTTCTAGACAAGCATTACCAATTTGTTGCTCTTCCATTTGGCCTAGCAACAGCTCCAAGAATCTTTTCAAAGGTTCTGGGTGCCCTACTCTCTGTAATCAGAAAACAGGGTATTGCAGTGTTTCCTTATTTGGACGATATCTTGGTACTAGCTCAGTCTTTACGTACTGCAGAATCTCACATGAATCAACTAGTGTTGTTTCTTCAGCCTCAGTCATTCCCTTCAGTGGCTATGTGCATGGAAGTTTTAGGTCTCATGACTGCAGCATCGGACGCGATCCCCTTTGCTTGTTTTCACATGAGACCTCTACAGCTTTGTATGCTGAATCAATGGTGCAGGGATTATACAAAGATATCACAATTAATATTCTTAAATCTCAATGTACGACACTCTCTGACATGTTGGATAGATCACCATTGTTTAGTTCAAGGGGCTTCTTTTGTTAGGCCAACCAGGACTGTGATCACAACAGATGCGAGTCTTTCTGGCCTCTGTTAAAGAGAGAACCGTTGATTTGTTTTCAGACAGACAATATCACAACAGTGGCATATGTCAATCATCAGGGTGGGACTCACAGTCCCCAAGCTATGAAAGAAGTATCTTGGATACTTGCTTGGGCGGAATCCAGCTCCTGTCTAATCTCTGCGGTGCATATCCCAGGTGTAGACAATTGGGAGGCGAATTATCTCAGCCGCCAGACTTTACATCCAGGGGAGTGGTCTCTCCATCCAGATGTTTTTTCTCAGATTGTTCAGATGTGGGGTCTTCCAGAGATAGATCTCATGGCCTCTCATCTAAACAAGAAACTTCCCAGATACCTGTCTAGATCCAGGGATGTTCAGGCGGAAGCAGTGGATGTGCTGACACTTCCTTGGTGTTATCATCCTGCTTACATTTTCCTGCCTCTAGTTCTCCTTCCAAGAGTGATCTCCAAAATCATCATGTAACAATCATTTGTGTTGCTGGTGGCGCCAGCATGGCCACACAGTATTTGGTATGCGGATCTGGTTCGGATGTCCAATTGCCCACCTTGGCCACTTCCGTTACGGCCAGACCTACTATCTCAAGGTCCGTTTTTCCATCAGAATCTCAAATCATTAAATTTGAAGGTATGGAATTCAAACGCTTAGTACTAAGTCATAGAGGTTTCTCTGACTCAGTGATTAATACTATGTTATCAGCTCGTAAATCTGTCTCTAGAAAGATTTATTATAGAGTTTCTTCAGGATGGTTTGGATAAGGGTTTGTCTGCAAGTTCCTTGAAAGGACAAATCTCCGCTCTTTCTGTTTCATTTCACAGAAAGATTGCTATACTTCCTGATATACACTGTTTTGTACAGGCTTTAGTTCGTATTAAGCCTTTCATTAAATCAATTTCTCCTCCTTGGAGTCTTAATTTGGCTCTGAAGGCTTTACAGGCTCCTCCATTTGAACCTATGCATTCTTTGGACATTAAAATACTTTCTTGGAAAGTGTTGTTCCTTTTGGCCATCTTTTCTGCTAGAAGAGTTTCTGATCTATCTGCTCTTTCTTGTGAGTCTCTTTTTCTGATTTTTCATCAGGATAAGGCAGTTTTGCGGACTTCTTTTCAATTTTTACCTAAGGTTGTGAATTCTAACAACATTAATAGAGAAATTATTGTCCCTTCCTTTTGTCCTAATTCTAAGAATTCTTTGGAAAAATCCTTACATTCTTTGGATGTGGTAAGAGCTTTGAAATATTATGTGGAAGCTACTAAAGATTTCAGGAAGACTTCCAGTCTATTTGTTTTATTTTCTGGTCCTAGGAAAGGTCAGAAGGCTTCTGCTATTTCCTAAGCTTCTTGGTTGAAACTTTTTGATTCATCAAGCTTATTTGGAGTCAGGTCAGGCTCCGTCTCAGAGGATTACAGCTCATTCTACTAGATCAGTCTCCACTTTGTGGGCTTTTAAGAATGAAGCTTCAGTTGATCAGATTTGCAAAGCGGCAACTTGGTCCTCTTTGCATACATTTACTAAATTCTACCGTTTTGATGTATTTGCTTCTTCGGAAGCAGTTTTTGGTAGAAAAGTTCTTCAGGCAGCTGTTTCAGTTTGATTCTTCTGCTTTTGATTTAAGTTTTTTTCTTTATATTATGAAAATAAACTTATTTTTTTGGGTTGTGGAGTGGATTAATTTTTTCAGCGGAAAATGGCTGTTTTTATTTTATTCCCTCCCTCTCTAGTGACTCTTGAGTGGAGATCCACATCTTGGGTATTGCTATCCCATACATCACTAGCTCATGGACTCTTGCCAATTACATGAAAGAAAACATAATTTATGTAAGAACTTACCTGATAAATTCATTTCTTTCATATTGGCAAGAGTCCATGAGGCCCACCCCTTTTTTATGGTGGTTATGATTTTTTGTATAAAGCACAATTATTTCCAAATTTCCTTTGTTGATGCTTTCTACTCCTTTTTTTATCACCCCACTGCTTGGCTATTCATTAAACTGAATTGTGGGTGTGGTGAGGGGTGTATTTATAGGCATTTTGAGTTTTGGGAAACTTTGCCCCTCCTGGTAGGATTGTATATCCCATACGTCACTAGCTCATGGACTCTTGTCAATATGAAAGAAATGAATTTATTAGGTAAGTTCTTACATAAATTATGTTTTCTAATTGACTCCTATTATCAAATTGTCTTCATTCTCTTGATATCTTTATTTTAAATGCAAGAATGTAAGTTTAGATGCCGGCCCATTTTTGGTGAACAAACTGGGTTGTTCTTGCTGATTGGTGGATAAATTCACCCACAAATAAACAAGTGCTTTCTATGATTCTGAACCAAAAAAATAGCTTAGATGCTATCTTTTTCAAATAAAGAAAGCAAGAGAATGAAGAAAAATTTAAAATAGGTGTAAATTAGAAAGTTGCTTAAAATTGCATGCTCTATCTGAACCACGAAAGAAAAAAATTGGGTTCAGTGTCCCTTTAAATTACGAAAAAATTAGACAAAAAAAATAATGAATGCACATTACGGCGAACGCGGACTTCCGCAATAGTTTGCGAACCGGGCGAACCGGGCGAACCGCCATAGACTTCAATGGGCAGGCGAATTTTAAAACCCACAGGGATTCTTTCTGGCCACAATAGTGATGGGAAAGTTGTTTCAAGGGGACTAACACCTGGACTTTGGCGTGCCGGAGGGGGATCCATGGCAAAACTCCCATGGAAAATTACATAGTTGATGCAGAGTCTGGTTTTAATCCATAAAGGGCATAAATCACCTAACATTCCTAAATTGTTTGGAATAACGTGCTTTAAAACATCAGGCATGATGTTGTATCGATCAGGTAGTGTAAGGGTTATGCCCGCTTCACAGTGACAGACCAAACTCCCGCAGCGGGTACAACATCATCATCATCACACCGTACGTCCATGTGTGTAATGCTGCCTGACTGAGACATATCCCTGTTATCTACATCCTCTGGCAATAATGGTTGTGCATCACTCATTTCTTCCAACTGATGTGTAAATAACTCCTCTGACAGATCAAGTGAAGCGGCTGTGGTGCTAGTGTTGGTGGTGGCGGCAGGCAGGCGAGTGGTAACTTGAGAGGTGCCCGAAGATAAGCTGGAGGAGGATGGTGCGTCAAGGTTCCGAGCGGAAGCTGTAGAAGATTGGGTGTCCTGTGTTAGCCAGTCAACTATGTCCTCAGAACTTTTCGAGTTCAGGGTACGTGGCCTCTGAACACTGGGCATTATTCTAGGGCCAAAGGGAATCACAGCACCACGACCACGACGGCCCCTGCGGGGTGGCCTGCCTCTGCCTGTCATTTTTTTTCCATTAGTGGTACTATGCGTGCAAGCTACTGTGACAACAGATATGAGTGGCACTGTGCATTGGCAGAAGTTGGCAGAGTAGACACTGTAGGCCTGACACACACGCTTGCAAAAAACTAACTGCTATTCAATCTATTACAGTCATTTTTTTTTTTTAATGTACACTACTGTTACACCAGACATGAGTTGCACTGGTGTGACACTGTGCCCTGGCAGGCTCTGAAAAATCTGTTACACATCTACAACCACCAAAAAACAACCATGCTAAATAGTTTCTAAATTGTGTCCTGAGTTTATAAATACCCAATGTTAACATGTTCTTTTTTTGCAAGTTATAGGGAAATAAATACAAGAAGCACTTTGCTATTTCAAAACCACTTTTTGGTATATTTCATGCCACCATTTCACCGCCAAATGCGATCAAATAAAAAAAAAATTGTTCACTTTTTCACAAACTTTAGGTTTCTCACAGAACTTATTTACAAACAACTTATGCAATTATGGCATAAATGGTTGTAAATGCTTCTCTGGGATCCCCTTTGTTCAGAAATAGCAGACTTATCTGGCTTTGGCATTGCTTTTTGGTAATTAGAAGGCTGCTAAATGCCACTGCGCACCACACGTGTTTTTTGTCCAGCAGTGAAGGGGTTAATTAGGGAGCCTGTAGGGAGCTTGTAGAGTTAATTTTAGCTTAAGTGTAGTGTAGTAGACAACCCAAAGTATTGATCTAGGCCCATTTTGGTATATTTCATGCCACCATTTCACCGCCAAATGCGATCAAATTAAAAAAAAAACGTAAAATTTTTCACAATTTTAGGTTTCTCACTGAAATCATTTACAAACAGCTTGTGCAATTATGGCACAAATGGTTGTAAATGCTTCTCTGGGATCCCCTTTGTTCAGAAATAGCAGACAAATATGACTTTGGCGTTCATCTCCTACCTCCCTTTTCAGATTGACGATATACTTTCATATACCATTATCTCTACTGATAACTGTTTCAGTACTGGTTTGGCTATCTGCTATATGTGGATGGGTGTCTTTTTGGTAAGTATGTTTTTTATTACATAAGACACCACAGCTATGGTCTGGCACTTTATGCATTTATATAAAGTTCTAAATATATGTATTGTACTTATATTTGCCATGAGTCAGGTTTATGTATTTCCTTGTGCAGACTGTCAGTTTCATATTTGGGAAGTAAAATATATTAAGAAATATTTTTTTCTTACCTGGGGTTTAGTCTTTTTTCTAATTGACTACTTTTTACTCTTTCAAATTGCGGGCAGCATTAGGCCAGCGTGTGCGCCAAATGCTAGACTTTATTGCGTCATTCTTGGCGCGATAATTTTTTTGGCGCGAAAAGTAAGTCCATTGACGCAAGTTAGTCACTTCCGGCGTCGTAGTTGACGCAGAAGTTTTACACATGGTTGCGTCGTTAGTGACGCAATTGTGTCATTTCCAGATATTGTTGGCACCAAAAAATTTTCTCTTACGTTGTGCGTCATACTCGGCACCAAATTTTTTATTAGTTTTATACCCCATTGCTGTTTGCCTCTTGCCTTTCTCTATGTCAGAGGGCTATGTTGTTTGCATTTTTTCCCATTCCTGAAACTGTCATATAAGGAAATTGATAATTTTGCTTTATATGTTGTTTTTTCTTTTACATTTTGCAAGATGTCTCAATCTGATCCTGCCTCAGAAGTATCTGTTGGAATGTTGCTGCCTGACATCGGTTCTACCAAAGCTAAGTGCATTTGTTGTAAGATTGTGGAAATTATATTTCAGAATGTCATTTGTAATAGTTGTCATGATAAACTTTTACATGCAGAGAATGTATCCATCAGTAATAGTACATTGCCAGTTGCAGTTCCTTCAACTTCTAATGTACATGATATACCTATGAATTTTAAAGAATTTTGCAGAAGGCTTTGTCTGCATTTCCGCCTTCTAATAAATGCAAAAGGTCTTTTAAAACTTCTCATAAAGTTAATGAAATTTCAAATGACCGACAACATAATGATTTATCCTCCTCTGATGAGGATCTATCTGATTCAGAAGATCCCTCCTCAGATATTGACAATGACAAATCTACTTATTTGTTTAAAATAGAGTATATTAGTTCTTTGTTAAAAGAAGTGTTAATTACTTTGGATATTGAGGAAGCTAGTCCTCTTGACATTAAGACTAGTAAGCATTTAAATGCTGTTTTTAAACCTCCTGTGGTTACTCCAGAGGTTTTTCCTATTCCTGATGCTATTTCTGATATAATTTCTAAGGAATGGAATAAGCCAGGTACTCCTTTTATTCCTTCTTCAAGGTTTAATAAATTATATCCTTTACCAGCAATTTCTATAGAGTTTTGGGAAAAGATCCCCAAAGTTGATGGAGCCATTTCTACTCTTACTAAACGTACCACTATTCCTATGGAGGACAGTACTTCTTTTAAAGATCCTTTAGATAGGAAACTTGAATCTTATCTAAGGAAAGCCTATTTATATTCAAGTCATCTTCTCAGGCCTGCAATTTCTTTGGCTGATGTTGCGGCTGCATCAACTTTTTGGTTGGAGAATTTAGCGCAACAAGAATTGGATTCTGACATATTTAGCATTGTTTGTTTAATGCAACATGCTAATCATTTTATTTGTGATGCCATTTTTGATATTATCAAAATTTATGTTAGATCCACGTTTTTAGCTATTTTAGCTAGAAGAGCTTTGTGGCTTAAAACTTGGAATGCTGATATGACATCTAAGTCTAGATTATTATCTCTTTCTTTCCAAGGTAATAATTTATTTGGTTCTCAGTTGTATTCTATTATTTCAACTGTTACTGGAGGAAAGGGTTTTTTTCTGCCTTAGGATAAAAAACCTAAGGGTAAATCTAAGGCTTCTAACCGTTTTCGTTCCTTTCGTCAAAATAAGGAACAAAAATCAAATCCTCCCCCCAAGGAATCTGTTTCCAATTGGAAGCCTTCCTCAAATTGGAATAAATCCAAGCCTTTTAAAAAACCAAAGTCAGCCCCTAAGTCCGCATGAAGGTGCGGCCCTCATTCCAGCTCAGCTGGTAGGGGGCAGATTAAGGTTTTTCAAGGATTTTTGGATAAATTATGTCCAAAATCAATGGATTCAGAGCATTGCCTCTCAAGGGTATCGAATAGGATTCAGAGTAAGAAGATTTTTTCTCTCACGTATCCCAGCAAATCCAGTAAAAGCTCAGGCTTTCCTGAAGTGTGTTTCAGACCTGGAGTCTTCAGGGGTAATCATGCCGGTTCCTTTTCAGGAACAAGGTCTGGGGTTTTATTCAAATCTATTCATTGTCCCAAAGAAGGAAAATTCGTTCAGACCAGTTCTGGATCTGAAAATGTTGAATTGTTATGTAAGAGTACCAACTTTCAAGATGGTGACTATAAGGACTATTCTGCCTTTTGTTCAGCAAGGACATTATATGTCTACAATAAACTTGTAGGATGCATACCTTCATATTCCGATTCATCCAGAACATTATCAGTTCCTGAGATCTCTTTTCTAGACAAGCATTACCAATTTGTTGCTCTTCCATTTGGCCTAGCAACAGTGCCAATAATCTTTTCAAAGTTTCTAGGTGCCCTACTCTCTGTAATCAGAGAGCAGGGTATTGTGGTGTTTCCTTATTTGGACGATATCTTGGTACTAGCTCAGTCTTTACGTTCTGCAGAATCTCACACAAATCAACTAGTGTTGTTTCTTCAAAAACATGGTTGGAGGATCAATTTACCAAAAAGTTTCTTGATTCCTCAGACAAGGGTCACCTTTTTAGGTTTCCAGATAGATTCAGTGTCCATGACTCTGTCTCTAACAGACAAGAGACGTTTGAAATTGGTTGCAGCCTGTCGGCACCTTCAGTCTCAGTCATTTCCTTCAGTGGCTATGTGCATGGAAATTTTAGGCCTCATGACTGCAGCATCGGACGCGATTCCGTTTGCTCGTTTTCACATGAGTCCTCTCCAGCTTTGTATGCTGAATCAATGGTGCAGGTATTATAGAAAGATATCACAGTTAATATCCTTAAATCCCAACGTTCGACACTCTCTGATGTGGTGGGGAGCTGTTTGGGGATCTCTGACAGCACAAGGGGTTTGGAAATCTTAAGAGGCGAGATTACCAATCAATATTTTATAACTCCGTGCAATTCTCAGAGCTCTTCAGTTTTGGCCTCTGTTGAAGAGAGAACCGTTCATTTGCTTTCAGACAGACAATATCACAACTGTGGCATATGTCAATCATCAGGGTGGGACTCACAGTCTCCAAGCAATGAAAGAAGTATCTCGGATACTTGCTTGGGCAGAATCCAGCTCCTGTCTAATCTCTGTGGTGCATATCCCAGGTGTAGACAATTGGGAGGCGGATTATCTCAGCCGTCAGACTTTACATCCAGGGGAGTGGTCTCTCCATCCAGATGTGTTTTCTCAGATTGTTCAGATGTAGGGTCTTCCAGAGATAGATCTCATGGCCTCTAATCTAAACAAGAAACCTCCCAGATACCTGTCCAGGTCCAGGGATGTTCAGGCGGAAGCAGTGGATGCACTGACACTTCATTGGTGTTATCATCCTGCTTACATTTTCCCACCTCTAGATCTTCTTCCAAGAGTGATATCCATAATCATCATGGAACAATCGTTTTTGTTGCTGGTATACAATCGTTTTTGTTGCTGGTGGCTCCAGCATGGCCACACAGGTTTTGGTATGCGGATCTTGTTCAGATGTCCAGTTGCCAAACTTGGCCACTTCCGTTAAGGCTGGACCTTCTGTCTCAAGGTCTGTTTTTCCATCAGGATCTCAAATCATTAAATTTGAAGGTATGGAGATTGAACGCTTAGTACTAAGTCATAGAGGTTTCTCTGACTCAGTGATTAATACTATGTTACAAGCTCGTAATTCTGTCTCTACAAATATTTATTATCGAGTTTGGAAGACCTAGATTTCCTGGTGTTCTTCTCATAAATTCTCTTGGCATTATTTTAGAATTCCTAGAATTCTACAGTTTCTTCAGGATGGTTTAGATAAGGGTTTGTCTGCAAATTCCTTGAAGGGACAAATCTTTGCCCTTTCTGTTTTATTTCACAGAAAGATTACTGATATTCACTGTTTTGTACAGGCTTTAGTTCATATTAAGCCCGTCATTAAATCAATTTCTCCTCCTTGGAGTCTTAATTTGGTTTTGAAGACATTACAGGCCCCACCGATTGAGCCTATGCATTCTTTTGACATTAAACTACTTTCTTGGAAAGTGATGTTCCTTTTGGCCATCTCTTCTGCTAGAAGAGTTTCTGAGCTATCTGCTCTTTCTTGTGAATCTCCTTTTCTGGTTTTTCATCAGGATAAGGCGGTTTTGCGGACTTCATTTAAATTTTTGGCTAAAGTTGTGAATTCTAACAACATTAGTAGAGAAATTGTTGTCCCTTCCTTGTGTCCTAATCCTAAGAATTATTTGGAAAGATCCTTACATTCTTTGGATGTGATAAGAGCTTTGAAATATTATGTTGAAGCTACTAAAAATTTCAGAAAGACTTCTAGTCTATTTGTTATATTTTCTGGTCCTAGGAAAAGTCAGAAGGCCTCTGCTATTTCCTTGGCTTCTTGGTTAAAGCTTTTGATTCATCAAGCTTATTTGGAGTTGGGTCAGTCCCCGCCTCAGAGAATTACAGCTCATTCTACTAGATCAGTCTCCACTTTGTGGGCTTTTAAGAATGAAGCTTCAGTTGATCAGATTTGCAAAGCAGCAACTTGGTATTCTTTGCATACATTTACTAAATTCTACCATTTTGATGTATTTGCTTCTTCAGAAGCAGTTTTTGGTAGAAAAGTTCTTCAGGCAGCTGTTTCAGTTTGATTCTTCTGCTGATGTTTTAAGTTTTTCTTTTCATTATGAGAATAACTTATATTTTGGGTTGTGGATTATTTTTTCTGTGAGAAATGGCTGTTGTTTATTTTTATCCCTCCCTCTCTAGTGACTCTTGAGTGGAGTTCCACATCTTGGGTATTGATATCCTAGACGTCACTAGCTCATGGACTCTTGCCAAGTACATGAAAGAAAACATAATTTACCTGATAAATTCATTTCTTTCATATTGGCAAGAGTCCATGAGGCCCACCCTTTTTATGGTGGTTATGATTTTTTTGTATAAAGCACAATTATTTCCAAATTCCTTTGTTGATGCTTTTTACTCCTTTCTTTATCACCCCACTTCTTGGCTATTCGTTAAACTGAATTGTGGGTGTGGTGAGGGGTGTATTTATAGGCATTTTGAGGTTTGGGAAACTTTGCCCCTCCTGGTAGGATTGTATATCCCATACGTCACTAGCTCATGGACTCTTGTCAATATGAAAGAAATGAATTTATCAGATAAATTCTTACATAAATTATGTTTTTTCACTCATAAGGTCTTACAGCACAGTTTTATTGAAATATGATTTCCAAGCACTGACCTTTAATATTATACCAGGTCTCATTTCTTATAAAGAAAGTTTCTGAGTACAATATATATAATTAATAAATAAGAAATGGATTTGAGAGAGAGAATATTGTTTTAAAATAATTTTTTATTATGCAGAAAAATTAGCTTACAGAAGTAATAAAAAAAAAAAATGAAACTCATTTAAAATCCATTACACATAATGACTGTATTGTAGGGATGGGCGAATGTTTCTAAAAATTCGAAATTTAAAATGAATTTTGATACATTCGTTCGTTCGAATTGAATTTTGAATGTTTATATAACATTCTAACATTCCATTTTCAAATTTTCGTTTTCGAATTTTTCAATAAAATTCGAAAATATTCGTTCGAATAATAGAATGTTTAGCTATGTATTCATTCAATTTCAAAATGTAATATTCAAATTTGAATGTGACATTCGAATTCGAATGTGACATTCAAATTTGAAATAGTATTTCTAGTCTACAACTGTGTTTAATAAATGTAATATTCGAATTTGAATGCTACATTCGAATTCGAATGTCACATTCAAATTTGAAATAGTATTTCTAGTCTAATACTGTGTTTTAAATGTTATATTCGATTCGAATGTGATATTCGATTCGAATGTGACATTCAAATTCGAAATAGTATTTCTAGTCTAATACTGTGTTTTATAAATGTAATATTCGAATTCAAATATGACATTCGATTCAAATGTGACATTTGAAATAGTGTTTCTAGTCTACAATTGTGTTTTATAAATGTAATATTCGAATTTGAATGTGATATTCGAATGTAATATTCAAATTTGAATGTGATATTCGAATGTAACATTCGAATTCAAATGTGACATTCGAAAACTGTAAATAACATTCGAAAATCGAATTTTTAAGAATATTCGTTCTTTTTTTTTTTTTTTATAAATTCTTTTTTATTGGGGTGAAGCTACAGAAAGAAAAACAATACAATACGATTCATCTCAGAAAAATACAAATAGTACATCAATTTCATATACAGAAAAAGGAAAAATAAAAATGAAATGACACCTTTCTGTGTTACCTGACCTTTACTTATTTTTCCAATTATAGCTGGTCAAATTTACTGGAATATCTTAGCTTCTCCCACCAATGCCTTTTATCTTATTTCTTACATTCGCTTTAGGAACACTCAATCCCAGTCTCTTCCATCTGAAATATTTTAATCTGTTCCTGAACCAGTGTCTTGAGTATTCCAACTTAGTCTTTATCTTGAACTAATCTATATCCTATGTAGATATTACGTATAATCTGTCTTATCATATAATAGAGTAGACTCTGAATTGTCTCACGGAAACTCAAAGAAAATTAGTATTGCTGCCCCAGAGGGGGGGGGGGATAGAGGAGGAAGAGGGAAGAAAAAAAAAAAAAAAAAACACATAACAGTCCTGTCTTATTATCTGTGTAACCAGTTTGTAGGTACTGAGCCATCTAAAGTTAATTCTATAAAGGGTATCGAGTCTTGAAAGGGAGATAGGATGTGATATTGTATTGTTATAGGTTCTCCGTGGATATAAGCTTTCCACTTCTTAAAAAATATATTAATCTTTTTGTCTACCTCTTTATCCAGTCCGATTATCTCTAGCAAAATCTGGCTTCTCATATGATTTACAAATTCCGCTATAGAAGGGGGAATCTTTTGCTTCCATATTTTACATATTTGATTTCTAGCTATCAAGATTGCAGTGTTTATAAATAATCTGTCTCCCTTGTTTTGGGATGGGTATAAAAAAAATATATGTTTTGCTCCCAGTTCTATCGTAGCTCCTATTTTTTTATTTATCCAGTATTGGATCTTATTCCAAAATTGTACAATCTTGGGACATCCCCAAAGATAATGCAGTAGGTCCGCTTTAACCTTATGGCATTTAGGACATGCTACCTGAAGTTGAGACCATTTAGCAATTCTGGCTGGGGTTAGATAAAAGTTGTTGACAACCTTGTACTGAGATTCTCTCAAATTAATTCTATCTGTCGCCTCTGCTGTTCTTTTTAGACTATCTATTATATCATTATCTTGGATGTGTGGAAAGTAAGTTGCATATTTCTGTTTGATCTGATTAATATGCAGTTCGCCACAGTTCGCCTTCCTGGGTCATAATATACTGATACCAAACTGATATTGATCTAATGCCTACTTTGTATAACGTAATACCTGCCTCAATATTTGTTTGCGTCCAGTTCTCACCGAACCTTTTTTCATAGTCATTTATAAGATGGCGAGCCTGTAAATATGCATAAAAATGTTGAGATGGCAGATTATATTCGCTCGCCAAATTTGCAAAGGATCTGATTATCCCAGTTTGGGGTTCTTTCAGTTGAGATACATAAATCAGGCCTGTATTCTTCCACATATGAAATATTTTGTTACTGTAGCCTGGTGAAAATGCTGGGCTGCCACAAATCGGGAGCAATCTGGAGATCTGGTATTCTGTCCCAAGTAATTTACAAAATTTCTGCCACGCGAGCACTATGTTTGCGATTGTAGTTAATTTGCTTACATTGCTTGGTAAATGTTTATATGGATAATGGAGCAGAGCCTGCAGATTGAATGGTTTAATTAATTCCGTTTCCTGTTCGTAATATGTAACATAATCTGCTCTGCTGAGCCAATCCACCCCAAATTTGACCAGAGAAACTATATTGTAATATTTAATGTTGGGACACGAGAAACCCCCAAACTGCTTCTCCTGGGTGAGCTTGCTGAATGCAATACGTGAAGTCTTTTTCCCCCAAATAAATAAAGCACATGCCTTGTTGAAACTATTAATGTCTTTCTTATGCAATAATAATGGTAAATTCTGTAGCAAAAATAAAAATTTTGGGAATATAATGGTTTTTATCACATTTATACGAGCCGAGATAGATAGATAATATAGATTCCACTTTGCTAGATCATGATGTAACTTCTGAAAGATTTCTTTAAAATTGAGCTGATACCATTGTGCCGGATTCTTGCTGATCTTTATCCCTAAGTACTTAATACTTTTTACTTCTTTAAACATATCTGCATAGCTATCTCTATTTTTTATAATCCACAAAATTTCTGATTTGCTGATGTTAATTTTGTACCCAGAAAATGAGCTAAATATATCTAATATCTGCATAAAACGTGGTATATTCTGTTTCGTATTTTGTAAAAATATTAGTAAATCGTCTGCGTATAATGATATAGATACCTGCTGTTTTCCTAGCAGGACCGGAGGAAGGGTCCTTCTTAGATATATAGCTAGTGGTTCCAATGCGATATCGAAAAGTAATGGTGATAAGGGGCACCCCTGTCGTGTTCCTTTGCCCAGAATAATATTCTGAGATAACTCTCCATTAATAAGAAGTTGGGATCTAGGTTTATTGTATACTAACCCGATCAGGTCAACCAGGGCGCCGGAAAAGCCAAACTTTCTTAATGAATTTATAAGATGATCCCATATAATTGAGTCAAAAGTTTTTTCCGCATCCACGGTAAGTAATGCTATATCTTCAGGGTGAGGTTTATTTCCGGCGTCCTGGTCGACCCGATGGAGGTGGTCAATGGTAGTGAGGACTCTACGCATATTCCAAACTGAGTTTCTCCCTGGAATAAAACCTGCCTGGTCAGGGTGTATAATTTCCGTAATAGATTTTTTAATTCTATCCGCTATCAGAGACATTAAAATTTTGTAGTCCTGATTTAGGAGTGAAATTGGGCGGTACGACGCTACATTAGTTGGGTCCTTATCTTTTTTATGAATTAAAGTCACTACTGAGTCAGAAAAATAGATTGACTTCATATCTTTCTGCAAATAATATTTGTTGAATAGTTTAGTTAAGGTGGCAGATATCTCTGTTGCCATAATTTTGTAAAACTCTGCCGATAAACCGTCTGGCCCTGGAGCCTTACCGGATTTCGCCTTTTTTATAGTATCTAATATCTCTGCTTCGGTGATGGGGGCATTAATGATCTGTAACGCTTCCTGAGAGATTTGAGGGATGTCTAACCCCAGCCAGAACAGCTCTTTTTGCGTCTCGTTCACTTCCTCCCTAGCATATAAATTACTATAGTAATTAAAGAATGTACTGCTAATTTCCTGTTTATTTGTAGAAAGTTTCCCTCCTGTTCTAATAGCAAGGATTTGGTTTGATTTCTTCCTGAATTTGATCAGTCTAGCCAGGTGTTTGGCCGATATACCCTGACAGCCCTGAAATGTGGCCCTGTTTCTTAGCTCTTCCTGCGCTCCGATCTTCTTTAAAAAACATTCCCTTTCTACTCTTGCTATTTTATATTTGTCCCAGTTCTCCTTATTGGGTAATCTGAGATATTTTGCATAATTGTTTCTAAGTTGGTTTGAAAGCTGTGTTTCTCTCGCCCTATTTTTCCTGCTTCTTTTAATCATGTATGCTTTCACCTCCCCACGAATAACCGCTTTACCTGCCTCCCAAAATATCTCAGTTTTATTATCGTACTCTCTATTTTGAATGGAGTATTCTCTCCATTTTTGCTTTAGCCAGTTTACAAAATGTGCATTTTTGTTCATATACTGCGGAAAGCGAAAAGTATTAACTGCTTTCTTGGGGGGAACACCCGAGATAATCCTTAGGCCGACAATCGCATGGTCAGATAAGATTATCTCCGAAATCTGAGATTCAACTTGATTTCTCATAACCTGCTCATCTAATAGGAACATGTCAATTCGAGAAAATTTTTTGTGTGCACCCGATTCGCATGTGAATTCACGAGCAGCTGGATGCTGAATGCGCCATGCGTCGTGTAATTTTAGTATACGTGTAAAGCTCTGCAATTGCTTAGCTTCCCTAAGATTAGCCGCTCTCCTCCGGATTTTATATCTATCTAGGTCCGGGCACATTGTACTGTTAAAGTCCCCTGCTACGATCAAATTCTGCCCGATGTAGGGGGTTAGGACCTTCTTCATCTTTTCCCAAAACTTTGTATCCCAGTTATTTGGGGCATATAAATTGCATAATGTCCAAGTCTTATCATCTATATTTAATTGTAACACTATGTACCTCCCTTCTGGGTCTAGTTCTTGCTTAATAAGTGAGTATGATAGATCTCTTCCCACCATGATCGCGACCCCTCTCTTACGTTTCTCACATGGTGTTGCGACAATCTCAGCTATCCAGTTTGTTTTTAACTTTCCTATCTCTGCTTTTTTCAGGTGCAATTCTTGTAAAAATATAATATCTGGCTTATGCTTCTTGGCTTCTTTGAGAATATTTTTTCGCTTAATGGGTGATGTTATTCCGCCCACATTCCATGAAATTAACTTTAATGAACTATTCATTTTTCCTAAATTTAATCATTACTTAAAAAAAAAAAAAAAAAAAAAAAAAAAAAAAAAAGGGGCCCTCTCCCCCATATCCCCCCAACCCTTCCTGTCCTTTTGGTGATACCTCCATTGCAATCTCTCTTTCCTAAAATAGCTAGTGAATTCTAGGAATTACATTATATTTCAATGTTATTTTCTCTGCAAAAATCTTTTGCATCCTCAATTGTGTTCAGTGCTATGACCCCATCCATGCCCAATACTGTAATTTTCGCTGGGTATTTCATGGTTGCTTTCAACCCTGCCTTGATTAGACCTGAGCAGAATGGTGCCATAGCACGCCTCTTTGTCGACGTTTCCAAGGAAAAGTCTTGAAATAAGAGAATCTGCTTAGTGTTTATAGTGAGTGTCTGGGCTTGTCTATACTTTTGCATAATTTTTACTTTGTCTTGGAAGTTTAGGTATTTTATCATAACCATTCTTGGTCGCGCACTGCCGTCTTTTGTCTGTCTTACTATACCAACCCTGTGTGCCCTTTCCACCTGAAAGCTCTCATCTACTACTTGTAGGCCTAATAGTTTGGGTAGTGTTTGAGCACTGAATAATAAGAGGTCCTCAAATTCTCCTGTCTCTGGGAGCCCTATTACACGTACATTACTCCGCCTGGACCTATCCTCGAGGTCCTCAATTTTAGCTTTTAATATCTTGATCTCATCTGAATGTGTATCTATAACTGCTTCTTGTGAAAAATGTCTGTCTTCTACATTTGAGATTCTGGATTCTATTTCAGTAAGTCTATTTGAAAATTGTTTTATTTCATTTGATAATTCTGAAATCTCACTCTTCACCATTTCGAATTGGGGCAGAATCAGTTCCGCCAGCTGATTCGTTGTTAATTGTTTCTCTACATTAAGATCAGGGCACCTTATAGTTACTTCTTGCATGTTTTCTTGTGAGGACTTTGGTTTTCTATCCCTCCTTGGAGGCATAGCTGGAGATTTATTTTTAGAATTTGTAATAAATTTCTCCATTGGGTCTGCTAGCTAAAGCTATTCTTTATTCAATTCTCAGCTTGGCACCTAAGTGTGTGTATTCGACTGCACTTGTGTCCTTATTTAATCTGACTCAGTTTATGAAGGCTAAATGTTTCAGCTACCCCCTTTCTGCACGGCACACAAGAATACTTAAACAGATAGCTTCTATGTCTTTAACCCTGGCTGATGGTACTTGACTGTCTGGGGCTATTACTTAATTATTCTGTTTAGCCTAATATGCGGAGGCCCAACTTCAACCTTCTAGCCTTCTTCTAGCTCTATGTCCGAAAAGATAGTTTAATACTTTATAATTTACAGTTTTTGCACAGAGCTGCAAAGTCTATTAGCCTCTTATCTAGTCCTAGACAGTTTTTTCCACTTGTTACTGGATATACCAATTTGGTGAAATGTACCCCTATTCACACCTATAAGCAGGATATAAAACAACACGTTTCAGGTACCTTTTACAGCATTACACAAATATATACAGATTTAGGCAGCCCTTAGCAATTCACTGCTGTATGTAATAACTCAACACTTCAGCGCCCTAGTATAGAAACAACACACGATGTGAAGACTTAACTTGTCAGGTGGATTCTATCAAATTAGCAGTAATTAACACAATACGTGAGGACCCAAAAAATAACACTTAATGTGCAGACCTAACAAGTCATACAAAACATGAACCCTCTTTCAAAGACAATTTTTCAATACAGCACAGGCTTAACAAATTAAGGCCTAGATTTGGAGTTCGGCGGTAGCCGTCAAAACCAGCGTTAGGGGCTCCTAACGCTGGTTTTGGCCACCCGCTGGTATTTGGAGTCAGTGATTAAAGGGTCTAACGCTCACTTTTCAGCCGCGACTTTTCCATACCGCAGATCCCCTTACGTCAATTGCGTATCCTATCTTTTCAATGGGATCTTTCTAACGCTGGTATTTAGAGTCGTTTCTGAAGTGAGCGTTAGAGCTCTAACGACAAAATTCCAGCCGCCTGAAAATAGCAGGAGTTAAGAGCTTTCTGGCTAACGCCGGTTCATAAAGCTCTTAACTACTGTACCCTAAAGTACACTAACACCCATAAACTACCTATGTACCCCTAAACCGAGCTCCCCCCACATCGCCGCCACTCGATTAAAATTTTTAACCCCTAATCTGCCGACCGCCACCTACGTTATACTTATGTACCCCTAATCTGCTGCCCCTAACCCCGCCGACCCCTGTATTACATTTATTAACCCCTAACCTGCCCCCCACAACGTCGCCGCCAGCTACTTAAAATAATTAACCCCTAATCTTCCGACCGCAAAGCGCCGCCACCTACGTTATCCCTATGTACCCCTAATCTGCTACCCCTAACACCGCCGACCCCTATATTATATTTATTAACCCCTAATCTGCCCCCCTCAACGTCGCCGACACCTGCCTACACTTATTAACCCCTAATCTGCAGAGCGGATTACAATATAAATTCGGAACAGCCAATAGAATGCGAGCTCAATCTGATTGGCTGATTGGATCAGCCAATCGGATTGAACTTGATTCTGATTGGCTGATTCCATCAGCCAATCAGAAAATTCCTACCTTAATTCCGATTGGCTGATAGAATCCTATCAGCCAATCGGAATTCGAGGGACGCCATCTTGGATGACGTCCCTTAAAGGAACCGTCATTAGTCGGGAGACAACGGAAGAAGAGGATGGATCCGCGTCGCCTGCTTCAAGATGGACCCGCTCCGCACCGGATGGAAGAAGATCGAAGATGCCGCTTGGAGAAGATGTTTGCCGGTCCGGATGTCCTCTTCTTGCCGGATAGGAGGAAGACTTTGGAGCCTCTTCTGGACCTCTTCAGCACCGGATGATGGATCGCCAACCCCCGCTTGGGTTGGATGAAGATGTTGGAGCCAGGACGGATCGGTGAACCTGGTATGGTGAAGACAAGGTAGGAAGATCTTCAGGGGCTTAGTGTTAGGTTTATTTAAGGGGGGTTTGGGTTAGATTAGGGGTATGTGGGTGGTGGGTTGTAATGTTGGGGGGGGGGTATTGTATTTATTCTTTTACAGGCAAAAGAGCTGAAATTCTTGGGGCATGCCCCGCAAAGGGCCCTGTTCAGGGCTGGTAAGGTAAAAGAGCTTGTAACTTTTTTAATTTAGAATAGGGTAGGGAATTTTTTATTTTGGGGGGCTTTGTTATTTTATTAGGGGGCTTAGAGTAGGTGTAATTAGTTTAAAATTGTTGTAATATTTTTCTTATGTTTGTAAATATTTTTTTATTTTTTGTAACTTAGTTCTTTTTTATTTTTTGTACTTTAGCTAGTTTATGTAATTGTATTTATTTGTAGGAATTGTGTTTAATTAATTTATTGATAGTGTAGTGTTAGGTTAATTGTAGGTAATTGTAGGTAGTTTATTTAATTATTTTATTGATAGGGTAGTGTTAGGTTTAATTATATCTTAGGTTAGGATTTATTTTACAGGTAAATTTGTTATTATTTTAACTAGGTAACTATTAAATAGTTCTTAACTATTTAATAGCTATTGTACCTGGTTAAAATAAATACAAAGTTGCCTGTAAAATAAATATTAATCCTAAAATAGCTATAATATAATTATAATTTATATTGTAGCTATATTAGGATTTATTTTACAGGTAAGTATTTATCTTTAAATAGGAATAATTTATTTAATAAGAGTTAATTTATTTCGTTAGATGTAAATTATATTTAAGTTAGGGGGGTGTTAGTGTTAGGGTTAGACTTAGCTTTAGGGGTTAATACATTTATTAGAATAGCGGTGAGCTCCGGTCATCAGATTAGGGGTTAATAATTGAAGTTAGGTGTCGGCGATGTTAGGGAGGGCAGATTAGGGGTTAATACTATTTATGATAGGGTTAGTGAGGCGGATTAGGGGTTAATAACTTTATTATAGTAGCGCTCAGGTCCGCTTGGCAGATTAGGGGTTAATAAGTGTAGGCAGGTGTCGGCGACGTTGAGGGGGGCAGATTAGGGGTTAATAAATATAATATAGGGGTCGGCGATGTTAGGGCAGCAGATTAGGGGTACATAGGGATAACGTAGGTTGCGGCGGTTTACGGAGCGGCAGATTAGGGGTTAATAATAATATGCAGGGGTCAGCGATAGCGGGGGCGGCAGATTAGGGGTTAATAAGTGTAAGGTTAGGGGCGTTTAGACTCGGGGTACATGTTAGAGTGTTAGGTGCAGACGTAGGAAGTGTTTCCCCATAGGAAACAATGGGGCTGCGTTAGGAGCTGAACGCTGCTTTTTTGCAGGTGTTAGGTTTTTTTTCAGCTCAAACAGTCCCATTGTTTCCTATGGGGGAATCGTGCACGAGCACGTTTTTGAGGCTGGCCGCGTCCGTAAGCAACTCTGGTATCGAGAGTTGCATTTGCGGTAAAAATGCTCTACGCTCCTTTTTTGGAGCCTAACGCAGCATTTGTTTGAACTCTCGATACCAGAGTTAATTTTATGGTGCGGCCAGAAAAAAGCCAGCGGAGCGTTAACAGCCCTTTTACCGCCAAACTCCAAATCTAGGCCCAAGTTACTTATACAGTCATTAAGTACTTAACCTTCTTTGTGGGCTTTATGCAAACTTATGAGTTTTAAATTTTCTACAGAACTGAGATACCCTGTAATGATTTAATATTTCAGGTAGATTATATGGCAATGCCAACCTATGTAATAACCCAGTCAGTCTGCTATACACTTTGTAGCTTGCCGTGCCTTGGGGTGTCACAGCTTGATTTGCTTACCCCCCCTTCGTCTTCACGGTTCAGCTGTTGAGTAACTCATACAGAACACGTTGAATTAAAGCATACCAGATGTATAAATGCACACATAAAAAAAAACACAAAAAAAAACTTCTTTCTATATACAGTACATGCTGAATTAAAACAAACCAAATGTAGCCTATAGAGCAGATTAAACTTATATTTTTCAACTTTTATGTTGTTTCACATGACTCAGGAAATCCGCAGTCTTTAGACTAAACTATAAGTCCCAGTTGCAGGCCAATAACCGTTATTCTCATATTCCGGCTCCACCTGATCTAGCTGTATTTTCAGCCACCCTTTGATAATGGTTTCCATACAACTTAATCCAAATAGTTCCACCTTCTGTGCCCCTCTCCTAAGGTTATGCAGTTAAGACCTCCTATAGACAATAAAGTACCAGCTCTCCCTCTGTGTATACTGGAGAAAGGAGGGACGGGAAAAATGGTAGAATCTACAAGCAACAGTTCACCTTATGCCTTTCTGTGCCTGTATGCTAACTAGCGTTCACTGCCTTTTTTAAAGCACAGAGCATTTGGGCAACCATGCTACCATTTTAAATTGAGTGAGCCATTAATGTCTTTGATACAACATCCTCGCTTATCTTGCCTCTTTAATGTTAGTACGCTCTTTTCTGGGCTGCGTGGCTTGCTCTTACTTATTTTACAGTCAACAGCTCTTTGTTGCAACACCGCTTCAACTCCAACAAATTGACAGTACTTCAGCACATTACTTTACTTACCCCCCTCTTTCTTCACGGGTTTGCAGATGAGGCCTCTAATAGCTTTTTCTCCCGCGGGGATATCTGCCGCTCTCACAGCCCTGCTGCTGACTGTACCATACCATGACGAGCAATTTGGCGCTTGGGCGTGACGTCAGACATATTCGCCAACTTACGGAGGGGGGTAAGGAGACTCCGGTCTCTTCTGCTTTACCAGGTAAGTGGTTTCTTGCGAGCTCAAACTTCTCCTCGCATATGGCTCTCTCCGCCTGCACCACACTGCTACTATGCTGAACTTGTAGATGCGCTGTCCCGGATGAGACACCTCTCCTCCTAGGCAGCGTCGTCCTCATTCAGTTTTCTGCTTGTGTTTTCTTTGTCACCGGGTGATATCTGGTCTTTGCTTGGGGCGGTATGTTTGCAATGAGAGCCTGATACTTATACAGTCATTAAGTACTTAACCTTCTTTGTGGGCTTTATGCAAACTTATGAGTTTTAAATTTTCTACAGAACTGAGATACCCTGTAATGATTTAATATTTCAGGTAGATTATATGGCAATGCCAACCTATGTAATAACCCAGTCAGTCTGCTATACACTTTGTAGCTTGCCGTGCCTTGGGGTGTCACAGCTTGATTTGCTTACCCCCCCTTCGTCTTCACGGTTCAGCTGTTGAGTAACTCATACAGAACACGTTGAATTAAAGCATACCAGATGTATAAATGCACACATAAAAAAAACCAAAAAAAAAAACTTCTTTCTATATACAGTACATGCTGAATTAAAACAAACCAAATGTAGCCTATAGAGCAGATTAAACTTATATTTTTCAACTTTTATGTTGTTTCACATGACTCAGGAAATCCGCAGTCTTTAGACTAAACTATAAGTCCCAGTTGCAGGCCAATAACCGTTATTCTCATATTCCGGCTCCACCTGATCTAGCTGTATTTTCAGCCACCCTTTGATAATGGTTTCCATACAACTTAATCCAAATAGTTCCACCTTCTGTGCCCCTCTCCTAAGGTTATGCAGTTAAGACCTCCTATAGACAATAAAGTACCAGCTCTCCCTCTGTGTATACTGGAGAAAGGAGGGACGGGAAAAATGGTAGAATCTACAAGCAACAGTTCACCTTATGCCTTTCTGTGCCTGTATGCTAACTAGCGTTCACTGCCTTTTTTAAAGCACAGAGCATTTGGGCAACCATGCTACCATTTTAAATTGAGTGAGCCATTAATGTCTTTGATACAACATCCTCGCTTATCTTGCCTCTTTAATGTTAGTACGCTCTTTTCTGGGCTGCGTGGCTTGCTCTTACTTATTTTACAGTCAACAGCTCTTTGTTGCAACACCGCTTCAACTCCAACAAATTGACAGTACTTCAGCACATTACTTTACTTACCCCCCTCTTTCTTCACGGGTTTGCAGATGAGGCCTCTAATAGCTTTTTCTCCCGCGGGGATATCTGCCGCTCTCACAGCCCTGCTGCTGACTGTACCATACCATGACGAGCAATTTGGCGCTCGGGCGTGACGTCAGACATATTCGCCAACTTACGGAGGGGGGTAAGGAGACTCCGGTCTCTTCTGCTTTACCAGGTAAGTGGTTTCTTGCGAGCTCAAACTTCTCCTCGCATATGGCTCTCTCCGCCTGCACCACACTGCTACTATGCTGAACTTGTAGATGCGCTGTCCCGGATGAGACACCTCTCCTCCTAGGCAGCGTCGTCCTCGTTCAGTTTTCTGCTTGTGTTTTCTTTGTCACCGGGTGATATCTGGTCTTTGCTTGGGGCGGTATGTTTGCAATGAGAGGCTGATACTTATCCTATTTTGCCCCCAGCTCCTTAGTCTCGGCTTGTTGTAGTAGCTGGACCCAACCAGCCTGTTGGGAAACAAGGGACTTCCTTTACCCACTGAGTCTCCTCAGGCAGGGTACTTGGCTTTCTCCCCCGCAATAAGGCTCTGTGGATAGGGAGCAAAAGATTTTCCGCTCTACAAACAAGAGAGCTCGAGCGCACGCCACCTCCACCACGCTCCTCCCACAGGAAGTCCCACCAAGAATATTCGTTCTTATCAACATTCTATTATGTAAATCGAATTTCTACAATAACATTCGTTCTAACATTCGAATTCGGATATAAACACATTCGCCCATCCCTACTGTATTGCTTTCAATAACAATTGTTTACATACCACTCAAGATGACTTTCTGCAACCAAAATCCTAATCTTTAAGATGCTCTTAAACCACCTGTCAACTGTTTACAACAAGGTGTTTTTATAGTGTGTCTTATCAGATCACATCTTATCACTCTTTCTAGCATCAACATTTTTTACATCAACAGCTTGGCTTTGAAATACATGACATGCGCACTTTTAATTATTAAATTATATAAATGATCCTCCATTTTAGGATTACTATTACAAAGTTAAATAAACCTCAATTTTAGTTTAGTAAAGTAAATAATATAACATCACTTGTTAGTATTTAAATTTTACTAAACACATTTATAAATCTTGTATTGCAGAACAACTTTATTAAGCACATATATGAAAGATTATATAAATCCTGTATTGCGGGATAATTAATTAAACACATTTATTAAAGAATATAAAATGATTTAGTAGCTGTAAGAGTCTTTCTAAAGAATGCATTTCTAACTGATGGTATAGGTTTGTAGTAAAAACACGGTTTGTATTCAAACAAACATACTACAAACAAACTTTATTGCACTGTTCTATGTGAAAACATTTCTCAGTAGAAAAAAGCAAACTTTATTGCAATGTAAGCACAGGTGTTAGCCAGCCCAGTACAATATATATATCTGTATATTTCTATACCCATATCTAATCATCTATCATTCCATTTTCCGCACCTAATTCAAGTCTATAGGGGAATACATTAACGCGTTCAAGATAATTGTAGTTTAAACTTTAAATTTGTAATACCTGATGCACAACAAAGTTAGCAAAGTTAACACGTAAGTGGGAGCGATAAATAGTGCGCCACTTGTAATCTAGCCCTAAATGTGGTATGGTATACAAAATGTTTCTGTCATGTATATGTAAGAGCAGAAGTTAAACATGCTGAAAATGTGGGGTCCTCCAACTCAGCAGCTCAAAGACAGGGACAACTTTTTTTCATGTCACTTTAACTATTGCACACTGAAAGTTGTGTTCCGAAGTTTAGCAACATAGGGTTTTCAATTGCTTATCCTCAAGCACTAAGACGGACCAACATTTAAAGTGACAGTCTAGTCCAAAATAAACTTTCATGATTCAGATAGGGCATGTAATTTTAAACAACTTTCCAATTTACTTTTATCACCAATTTTACTGTGTTCTCTTGGTATTCTTAGTTGAAAGCTAAACCTAGGTAGGCTCATATGCTAATTTCTAAAATCTTGAAGGTCGCCTCTTATCTGAATGTATGTTGACACTTTTTTCATGTGTGCCATATAGATAACATTGTGCTCCGCCCGTGGATTTCTAGGAGTCAGCACTGATTGGCTAAAATGCAAGTCTATAAGAAGAACTGAAATAAGGGGGCAGTCTGCAGAGGCTTAGATACAAGGTAATCACACAGGTAAAAAGTATATTAATATAACTGTGTTGGTTGTGCAAAACTGGGGAATGGGTAATAAAGGGATTTTCTATCTTTTTAAACAATACAAATTCTGGTGTAGACTGTCCTGTTAAGAATATCCTTGTTTCAGCACATGCAAGTCAATAATTTAGGAATATCCCACAAATCTAATTTTCTTAAAACCTGAGGACAACCAAAAGCTAAGAAGTGTTTGGTATGTCCAGCATTCTGCATCTTTTTCTTCATGCAAAGATCAGACCTAAATCTGACACAGTTCAAACCACATAATACACTTGATGCTTTTGGACTAAAGAATATTTACAAGTGCAGTTATACAAAAACAATGATCAAAATAACAAGAGTACAGCAGTATGCAGTAATACCTTTTTTATTGGACTAACATTACATAGTAACAGACAAGCTTTCAACAGTTTCCTCTCTTCCACAGGTGAGAAGCAATACAGATCAATATGATAGAACATTTATGTCTTGGAAAAAAAGTGTGGGCTATGGAGACAGGAGGTGGGAGAGATCTGGGAGAGGAGTTACATGGTGTCATAAATATCAGGTCAGTCTAATGGTTAAAAACTGCAGCAGGTTTTTTTTGGAATGAATGCTGGATAGTCTTAGAATATAGAATAACTCTATGCTGAGATGTACTGTATATACATAATATATTCACATATAATTCACAGTCAATCACTGATGTCAACATGTAAATATGTGTACAAGCCATTGCATTACACATATGTACACAGTGACTGCCCGTGCATTATATCTAAACATGTTATGTACATACAGTATATCTCAGTATACGTTTCTCTGTTCTAAGACTATACAGAATTTACCCTACTAGTGTCTTGTAGTTTTTCTTTTGTTTGTTTTGTCAATCCAACCACCCTCCTGCATTTTTTAAACATCAGGCTGATCTGATTTTTAGGACACCCGGCAACTACTCTCCGAGATCTCTCCCACCTCCTGTCTCCAAAGATCCCTTTTTTCCAAGACATCAATGAATAATTCTATCATACTGATCAGTATTGCTTCAAACCTTGTCTTTTACTATTTAATATAAGAAGAATAAAATGTATTACTGCATACTGCAATACTCTTGTTATTTTGATATTCAAATACAAGACTAATACGGCTACTGCAATGTATTATACCAATACAAGAACAATTGTATGGAGGTCTGTTTCATTGAATAGGAATGGAATCCGGAGAATTGTTAAGTCTTGATAGCCTATAAATGTACTTTAATCTAGATTAGTAATACCAGAACAGTTTGTAGCTCAGCTCCACTGTCAGATGCAGGCCAAAAAAGGGTGCTGTAATCCCTTTAGTCACAATAAATCCACAGAAGAAGGCAGCACCTTGCAGTATAAAAATATCTTTATTTCCACATGCTGGAATAAAAAAGTGACATTTCGGGTAGAGAACCCTTAATCATACCATACCAAGGGTTCTCTACCCGAAATGTCACTTTTTTATTCCAGCATGTGGAAATAAAGATATTTTTATACTGCAAGGTGCTGCCTTCTTCTGTGGATTTATTAATCTAGACTAGTGAGTCTGATCATTCTCAACCTTCATTTTTCAAAACCATTATTTCATATTTTAATGTATTGCACTTGAAACATATTTTACAAACATTTCAATGTTTCTTGAGTTTATCCAAAAATGGTGAACACAAAGAAATCGATGCATTGTGTCTGGAAAACATTTTGGGGTCAATTTATCAAGCTTAGTACGGATCGGGTTGATTGCTATCCCCTGCTAGTGGCCGATTGGCCGTGAATCTGCAGGGGGCGGCATTGCACCTGCAGTTCACAGGAACTGCTGGTGCAATGATAAATGCTGACAGCGTATGCTGTCGGCATTTATCGATGTGCAGCGGACATGATACGCTACATTGTATAATGTCCGCTCGCACATTAATAAATTGACCCCTTTTGGTGGACAGCAAAATGTTTTAATGTTTAATGTCAGTACTGTGATCTATTGTTAAAATTGATGGGTAAACATCATAGATTTGTTGTATAGTCTCATCTAAATTATAATCTATATACATTATCGTACTATTCATATAGTGTGAAGGAATTTCCTAACACTATATATTTTATTTCTATTTCATCAAACCTACTTTGAAAAAAGAACTGTGAAAACGGTACCATTCAACATCTTGATTGCTGATATTTTCAGAAAACTTATCAAAAGCTTAATACAGTGTTGCCACCCTCTCTGCCCCCAATTTCATCTCAGTCAACTAAAGGTTATGCTTAATGTCTTGGAATATACATTTTGTTGAGTCTTTGACTACTGCAATGTGTAAAAAGAACCTAAGCGTGTGATGCAGGGTGTTTTCAGCACTAAAAAAATATATTTCTGAATATAAATGTACTTAGGTGGTGTAAAGTGCAATATATCATATATTGGACCTGCAAGCAACTGGTGCCTGAGGTATAGGTTCTGCTCACTAACTAACATAGGGCCAGATTACAAGTGGTGCGCTAACAGTTATGCGTGAGAGATATCGGAAGTTTGTGTTCGTTGGATGTAGCAATCGTATTACAAGTTAAAAGTAAATGTGTGCACGTGAGTGCAATTGTGATTTACGCTAGAATGATTACCGTGACTTTAGAGCACTGGTTAACTATTTTGCAAAAGAAAAAAGTATCACAAATCATATCAAAAATACTTTTAAAAGTACTGTTACGCTCATAATAACACTATCTAATAAATATTATTAAAAATGCATATTGCACAACATTTTTTATAAGGGCTCAAAGATATGAGATGTCAGGTGTTAGAAAAAAAAGGCAGACAAAGGGCTTTAACATAGAGATACAAAATATACATGTCTAAATATGTCTATGTCTAAATATGTCTATTTATGTCTATATATTTTTGTATATATGTGTGTACATTTGTCTTTATGTATTTATACATGTATATATGTATTTACAGACATACATACACATATATACACATAAATACATAGGTATACGTTCGGCTTTTTGAGTGCATTGGGTATTCGCACACGCAATAACTTTTTACTTTCATCTCGTAATACTGGCGCTAACTGATGCACGCAAAAAGTGTACTTCTAGCGCATGTTAGCACGTGAGCAGGATTGCTAAAAATAGTGATCCACTGGTAAACTACCCCTTAATGGGCATATGAATACATTTGATTTTAATATCTAATTTCACATCAGTCATCATTCTCTTCTTTAAAAGCGTTGGTCTAAAGGACAGGTTAATTGTTATGTATTTCAGTCGTCTGGCACACAATGTCTCTGTCCTTCTCAGGTAAATGATATCTTGATAAATCAGAACTTGATTAGAGTGACAGAGACCATACTGGGTTAGAGGAATGGCACACAATATCTGTTTAGTGGTACTTTCCCATAAAGCTGTTTCAAAAGATAATTGCAACTCTAATTTTCTCTGGTGTTAAGGTATTTTAAACAAATTGTACTAAACTTAATGTGCTCTTTAGGCTAGCCGTGTTACAACTTCCAAAATTTTTTATTTTGCGCTATTGTTAACCCGAATAACATCAAAATTCTAACTTAAGTTTTCGTGTGAATGTATTACCCCCATAGAAATCAATGGAGAAAAAAAATAACACCCATTGCGCAAACAACATAGCATATTCGCATTAATAATTGTAAAATATTTACAGTAAATACATAGTTAAAATCGTTATCAAATATGAATATTGCATAAATATGTTTTATCATGTTTTCATCTACTCAATGGCAAAGGGCTCTAATGCACTTACATATTTATGTCTATATATGTGTACATATATATTAATGTGTTTATATGTCTATATATGACAGTAAATAAATATATACATACATATATATATATATATATATATATATATATATATATATATATATATATATATATATATATATCAATGTACAGTATATGTATGTTTCTCAATGATAAAGCCATTTGCCTGCTTTTTTTTCCCTAAAACCCGAGATCTCCTATCTTTGAGCCCTTATAACTTTTTTGTGCAATATGTTTTTAAAATCATTTTTATTAGACAGTGTTAATATGAATGTAATTGTACTCTGTAATGTATTTTTAAAGTGTTTTAAACAGCTAACCACAGCTGTGAGATTGCGGTAAGGATTGAAGCATAAATGGCGAATTTGCTGAACTTGTAATATTAGCTTTTCTACAGTATTTTCAGGAGTCATACAACGCGTAAAAAACTTTCATTATCAAATGTATTTTTTCTCCTGGTATCCTTTGTTCAAACATAGCTATTTATCATGAGAGCATATCTAGATAAGCTCATGAGGGTGCATGAGCACAATATGGCAGTAGTGTTAGCAACAAAGTTTACTATTAGATATTGGGTTTTAACATTAATGGTTGGAGGTAGGCATTATAGTTCGATATAAAAGTAAGCAGGCAGCGTGTTATTTAAATGGGACAAGAATTAGCCAAACACAGGAGAAAAGGAATTTGGGGGTAGTAATAGATAACAAGCTAAAGATGGGTGCACAATGCAGGGCAGCGGCTTCAAAGACTAATAAGATACTAGCATGTATTAAAAGAGGCATTGATTCAAGGGAGGAAAGCATAATTCTGTCACTATATAAAGCCCTGGTAAGACCTTACCTTGAGTATGGAGTGCAGTTCTGGGGACCGATTGCAAAAAAAGATATTGCAGAACTAGAAAAAAGTTCAGAGAAGGGCCACAAAGCTAATAACAGGATTCGAGAATTTGAGCTATGAGGAGAGGCTAGCCAAACTGGGTCTGTTTTCTTTAGAAAAATTGCGCTTGAGAGGTGACATGATTACTTTATATAAATATATTCAAGGCCCATATACAGAGATGGCAGAAGATCAGTTTATTCCAAGAAAATTGTTTGTGACAAGAGGTCACAATTTAAGGTTGGAGGAAAGGAGATTTAATCTCCTGCAACGGAAGCATTTTTTCACTGTAAGAGCAATAAAATTGTGGAACTCATTTCCAAAGGAGGTAGTGAATGCCAATACCCTAGATACATTTAAAATTTGTTTGGATACATTTCTGTCTATAAACAAAATTCATAGATATGATTTCTAGTATTAAATGGGTCACCTTTTAATAAGATTATTTAAGTTTAACTGGAGCTTTTTGTAAGTATTTTAGATTTGTATTGGTTGAATTCGATGGTCTTCAGTCTTTTTTCAACCTCATCTACTATGTTACTATAAATAGGGTTAAAGTTTATGGTTAAGGTTAGGGTTTGGGTTCAGAGTTTACTGTTGGGATCTTGGATTAGGGTTTAGGATTAGGCATACAGATAAACCATTTAGTGTTATGGATTGAGATAACTTATTCTTGTCTGAGATGCATGAATTTATTGATTTAAATGGACAGTCTATACCTTAGTCTTCTTAAAGTCTTATCTTAGATTAAGTTGTAAATACCCTCCTGCATACCTTTCTATATCATGCAGCAGGAACAGTAAAAATGTTATTTTTAAATGAATATTGTTTCTGGCCATTTTGAAATGGCTGCCAAGCTCTGCCCACTGATGACATCACGATCTGCGTTGCATATGGCATCCAATCACAAAAGGCTCACTAGTTGGATTTAACAGACTGTTAATGCTATTCAGCAGAGTGCCTAGATGCAGCCCAGATCATGATGTCATTAGTGGGTGGAGCTTGGCAGTCATTTCAAAGTGACCAGAAACAAAATTTATTTAAAAACATTTTTTTACCATTCCTGCTGCATCATTTAGAGAAGGTGCAGGAGACTATCTGCAGTTTAATCTAAGGTAAAACTATAAGATAACTAAGATGCAGACTATCCCTTTAACAATGTTTTGCAACACATCATAATTTTGTTGGGTTGTCATTTTAAGTTTTTTTTTAGTTCTAGCAAAATGTGGCTGAGTACTAGGATCACTGTCTTAACTAGTACATTTTAGTGCTAAAAGGTGATGTAACATATTTTAAAAAGGGTTGCTAATTTTACTCCCAGAGTCCCAGTATTATAAAGATAATTGAGATTAAGTATCACTGCCAAATATTGTGTTATGATGTGCTCTTTCATCTGTCTTGTGAATGCATTGGTATATGCATTTAGGATGATCATAAATTGCTGAATATATACTTTTCATAGATCATTTTTCCATCTATTGCTGTCACTGGTTTACTTTTAAACCACATTTCAGTTAAGCAGATTAATTGCTTGATTTGTATTTACCTCTTTTTCTGCCAAAGTGGGTAATCATGTCCTTGTGGGCTCATATCAGAGTCAGACATTTATCAAACTTTGATGGATTAATTATTTTTTTAAACAGTCATGATCATTTGAAATGGACACAGCTGTGTGCTTCTTAAAGGGACACCCAAAAAGTATCTGATTTATTTTCATAGACCTGTTTATTTTTGACAAACCAGAGCCTTTAAAAAGTGTCATCCTGTGTGGCAACTCATGGGTGTCACCCCACTAGGAATGTTTTTTCTTCTTGTCTAATGTTACTCAGAAATCGTAACTCCCATGAATGTAATGGCAATAGTATTGACATTGACAATTAGCAAAATTAGCAAAAAGGAGATTTAGGAAGTGGAGGTAATGTGGAAATTGTGCTAAGATCAAAACAGAAAATTGAGGAACTTAGAAACTGGCTAAAAAAATATATACTTGGATTTGAGTACTGGGCGCAACAACTTATTTATATACAGGTGATATTCTTTATGGCACGTTCTGGCTGAGAAAGACTTCTTACTTCCAGGTCTGGTTTTGCACAACAGAAATGGCTTTTATTTAATAAATGCTATAAAGTCTGTTTATTTCCCACAGAAACTTTATACAGCAGTACCTCTCTATAAAATATAAAAAATGTTGTCGTTGTAAGTTTTGAAGTTCTAAGACAAAGTTAATTTTAAAAAGACTGCTCTTTTGTTTTTTGTAACATAGAAGCATGTCAAACTTTTAAATTAAATTGACAGTTTATATTTAAATATTAGTCATGGACTTTGGTTTCCAGTATTCAGACATTGGTAGATGGAGTGTTGAAAAAAATGAGTGCTAGCTAACATGTGAGTCATATGTGAGCTAGATTCTAGAACTAGTACTTAGTTACTGGTACATAGGTATAACAGATAACAGATTTACAAAAGTAGCAGTGGGTCCCACACCCCCTGCCTACCCCCGGCAGCCCAGTCCACCCTGAGAGAGGCAAACGCAAACTTACAGGGTTAGCCCAGATCGGTCTTCTCCTGGCTGTCTTCAAATTTGCTGCATGCTCCTTACTAGGAGAAGGATTTAGTAGTTAAGAGATTTAAGACTGGGAAGTGGAGGTTATAGTTCATTTATAGAGGTAGATAAAAGAAAAGGATGTCTAGGGGCCAATGTATTATAGCGCGAGCGGACATAATCCAATATTGAGGATCATGTCCGCTGCACATCGATAAATGCCAACAGCATGCGCTCTCGGCATTTATCATTGCACCAGCAGTTCTTGTGAACTGCTGGTGCAATATCGACCCCTGCAGATTCGCGAACAATCGGCCGCTAGCAGGGGGTGTGGTATTCGATCGGGTTGATTTCTGGCGATGTCTGTCCATCGCCTCAGAGCAGGTGGCTGCTACATAACTTCTGTTTCTGGCTAACCTTCAGGAGCTTGATAAAACGTATGGACCTTGATAAATATTCCCCATAGTCTGAAAGTGTTTGGGGAGTTATTATAAAATGGACGGGGTTGTAGGTTACTCCAGCTGTTGAGTGGTGGGAATTTTTCGCCTCCCCTCAAGTTGCATAAAAGTTATTTTATAATAAAGCTGTGTCCCTAATTTTATAGTAAATTATTTATTTAAATAGGTCTCAGGGAGAGGGGGTTGGACACTTCTTTTAAGAGCATGTGGGCATGTGGATACAGTAGTTGAGAATTGTTCTAAATGCGATTTTAAAAGAAATTCACAAAGAGCAAGTTGGGACTTTGGGCTTTAAATGTTTCTGGAGAAATTTTTTTACATTTATTTGACTTTAATTAAAGCTCTGAAAATGTCATGTTGTTCAATAAGCACATAATTACATCCATTATGTTTTACATTTATTTCTTGTTTTTAATTAGCAGACTTCTATACTTTTTTTCTAATAACATAACATCAAGATCGTTTACATAATGTAACATTTCAGATAGCTTCTGCACTACAATAGCTTTTTCACATTTGGAATATAAGCCTACCTAGTAAGTTAGATTTTTGTCTTACGTTGACACTCTTGTACCTTGGCTACCTTTGATGCAAAGGGACACATTTAGCAAACACCAAACAGACAAGGTTCCAGACTAGGAATCTGTCCACCAGGCGTCAGATCTGACCAGGTGGATTTAACTTTGCCACCATTAAGAGGATGGAGTTGTTAAGTAGCAGCGGTCTTAAGACTGCTGCTACTTAGCTAGCGTTGCTTGTGTAATTCTGGACCTCTCATAATTGGAGCTGAAAGGGAGGAGTAGAAACATTTTAAAAATATATGTATATGGTGGCAAGACTCAACCATAGGTATTTGCATCCTGCCCCTTCATACATACTTTTGTAGACATAGGGCAAATTCTACACTAACACAAAACAAGCAGCTGCCATGTGGCATGCGCCAAAAGACACAGACAAGTACTACAGGAAGCATGATTTTCTTCACAATATTTGTGTATCCTTTCTTTAAGACAGGTGTGCAAAAGCATTTTTATATTGATGTCTAATCAATAATGCTGTAAATAGCCACGGGCTACGTGACATTATTCAACAAATAGTGAAAAAGACAACATCATTCTCAAATCCTTATAAAATATGCCAGTTGCAAATAGAGCTTTGTCAACCCCTATTATATCAATAAAGTCAATAAAAAAATAAAATTACCCCAAAAGGGTCTCTTTATTAGGGTGTTACATGCACAAACAGAGGCATTTCAGGCTACACACAGCCCTTAATCATGCATCATTAAGGGCTGTATGTAGCCGGAAATGTCACACTATAAAATAAATATCAATAAAACCTGCTACTTTTATCCCCCAGTGACATAGCTTGGGATAATTGTACTCCTATTATCTTCTAACTATATTAAAATTAGTTATCTTCTAACTATATTATTAACTGTACTCCTATTATCTTCTAACTACTGTATATTAGAATTATTTATCTTCTAACTATCAGCTAGATTACGAGTTGGGAATTACGGCTCTTAACGCAAAAAATATGGTATTTTCAGCGTTAAAACAGCACCGCAGCCATTACAAGTCTTGTTGGTATAGGTGTACCGCAAGTCTTTTAGCCTGTAACGCAACGTCAGTACCACACTCATAAAAATTTCGTTTTTTAATGGGATTCCCATAGCACTGGTACTACGAGTTTTGCGGTGAGGCTAAAAAAATGGCGTTACACCCTATACCGACAAGTTCCGTACCACCATCTAAAGTCAGTAGTTATGAGTTTTACGCTACAAAGCTGTAACAGAAAATTTATAACTAATGTGATTCAAAGGACACTAACACCCATAAACTATCTATTAACCCCTAAACTGAGGCCCTCCCGCATCGCAAACACTATAATAAATTTATTAACCCCTAATCTGCCGCTCCTAACATTGCTGCCACAATTTTTTTTATTAACCCCTATTTCGCTACTCCCCGACATCGTCACCACTATACTAAAGTTATTAACCCCTAAACCACCACCCTCCCACATCGCAAACACTATTTAAATATTATTAACTCCTAATCTGCTGTCAACCCACATCGCCCCCACTATACTAAAGTTATTAAGCCCTACATCGCTGCCACTATAATAAACATATTAACCCCTAAACCCCTCAACGAAATATAATAAAATAAACTATTAACCCCTAAACCAGAAGCCCCCCACATCGCAATAAACTAATTTAAACTAGTAACCCCTAAACCTAACGCCCCCCTAACGCTATATTAAAATAACAATTTCCCTAGCTTAAATTAAATTTAAACTTACCTGTCAAATAAAAAACTAAGTTTAAATTAACAATTAAACTAATATAATTAATAAGCTAAAATTAAACTAACTACCAATTAAATAAACTAAACTAAACTACACATTAAAAAAATCCTAACACTACTCTAAAAATTACAAAATATCTAATTACAAAAAAAAAGTCTAAATTACAAAAAATAACAAACACTAAATTACGGAAAATAACAAATGAAAGTATCAAAAATAAAAAAGAATTACACCTAATCTAATAGCCCTATCAAAATAAAAAAGCCCACCCAAAATAAAAAAAAAACCTAACCTACAATAAACTGGGACATTGCCCCAAAGATAATAGCTCTGTTACCTGTAAAAAAAAATATAAAGACCCCCCCAACATTAAAACCAACCACCCAACTATTCCCCCCAAAATAAAAAACCTAAATCTAAAAAACCTAAGCTATCCATTGCCCTGAAAACAGCCAATAGGATTTTAGCAGCTCTCATTCTATTGGCAGATTCAAATCTTTCAGCCAAAAGGAATGCAAGGGACGCCATTTTGAATTGCGTTCCTTTCATTGAAGATTCAGTATAGGGCGGTGACCATATGAAGAGGATGCTCCGCGCCGGATGTCTTCAGGATGGACTCGCTCCGCCGGGATCAAGATTGAAGATGCCGCCTGGATGAAGATTGAAGAGGCCGTCTGGATGAAGATTTCTAACCACTTGGATGAGGACTTCTTCGCCGGGATGAAGATCATTCAAGCCGGACTTCAAAAACTGTAAGTGTATCGTCTTGGGCTTAGTTATAGTTTTTTTATGAGTTTTCGGCGGGTTTTATTTTTAGATTAGGGTTTGGGCAGAAAAAGAGCTAAATGCCCTTTTAAGGGCAATGCCCATACAAATGCCCTTTTCAGGACAATGGGTAGCTTAGGTTTTTTTTAGATAGCTTTTTTTTATTTTGGGAGTTTGGGGGGTGGGGGTTTGTAATGTTAGTGGGTATTTGTATTTTTTTTCTTCAGAAAAAGAGCTGATATCTTTAGGGAAATGCCCTACAAAAGGCCCTTTAAGGGCCATTGGAAGTTTATTCTCGATTAGGTTTTTTATTTTGGGATGTTAGAATTGGAATACTTTTTATTATTTTGGATAATTTGTTTGTTATTTTGTGTAATGTATTTTTTTAGGAGGTGTTTGTTTTTCTTTTGTAGGAAAAGAGCTATTATCTTTGGGGCAATGCACTACAAAAAGGTAAATTTAAGGGCCCCGCAAAAGGCCCTTTTAAGGGCACTTGGTAGTTTGGGGGGTGGGGGTTTGTATACTGTTAGGGTTTTTTTTGTAGCAAAAGAGCCGTTTAACTTAAGGCAATGCCCTAAAAAAGGCCCTTTTAAGGGCCCCCAAAATGCCCTTTTAAGGGCCCTTGGTAGTTTGGGGGGTGCGGGTTTGTATACTGTTGGGGGTGGGGGGTTTTGTAGCAAAAGAGCTGTTTAACTTAGGGTAATGCCCTACAAAAGGCCCTTTAGAGGGCCCCCAAAAGGCCCCTTTAAGGGCCCTTGGTAGTTTATTTTAGATTAGGCTTTTTTATTTTGGGGTGTGTTTTTTTTAAAAGGGTATTAGAATAGGAATATTTTTTATTTTTCTTAATAATTTTGTTTGTTTTTTGTAATGGTAGTTTTTTTATTTTTGTAATGTTAGGTTTTAGTGTAATGAAGCTTAGGTTTTATTTCACAGGTAAGTTTGTATTTAGTTTAACTAGGTAGTTAGTAATTTTTTAACTATTTACTAACTAGTCTACCTAGTTAAAATAAATACAAACTTACCTGTGAAATAAAAATAAAACCTAAGCTAGCTACAATATAACTATTAGTTATATTGTAGCTAGCTTAGGTTTTATTTCACAGTTAAGTATTTAGTTTTAAATAGGTATTATTTAGTTAATAATTGTAAATATAATTTACATCTATTTTAATTATGTTAACGTTAGGGGGTGCTAGAGTTAGGTTTAGGTTTAGGGGTAGGTGTAGGGGTTAATAGTTTAATTTAGGTTGTTGTGATGTGGGGGGCTGGCTGTTTAGGGGTTAATAGGTTTATTTAGTTAATAATTGTAAATTTAATTTAGCTATATTTTAATTATGTTAAAGTTAGGGTTAGGGTTACGTTAGGGTTAGGTTTAGGGGTTAATATAATTTAATTTAGGTTGTTGTGATGTAAGGGGGCTGGCGGTTTAGGGGTTAATAGGTATATTTAGTGGTAGTGATGTGGGAGGCCAAAGGTTTAGGGGTTAATAGTTTATTTAGTTGCGGCGATGTTGGGGAGAGGCGGAATAGGGGTTAATAGATTTATTATAGTGTGGGCGATGCTGGAGTGCAGGGGAATAGGGGTTAATAACTTTATTATAGTGACGGCGATATCGGGAGAGGCAGATTAGGGGTTAATACCTTTATTTAGGTGGCAGCGATATTGGGAGTGGCAGATTAGGGGTTAATAACTGTAGGCAGGCGTCAGCGATGTTGGGGGCAGATTAGGGGTGTTTAGACGTAGGGTTTATGTTAGGTTGTTAGATTTAAACAGTATTTTTATTTTCCCCATAGACATTAATGGGGCTGCATTACGGAGCTTTTCTTTCCGTGATCGCAGGTGTTTTTTTCTGACCCGCTCTCCCCATTGATATCTATGGGGAAAGCGTGCACGAGCACGTCAAATCAGCGCTTGTTTTTGGAGGGGTATAGAGCTTAATGGCACCATATCACCCGCACAAGCCTGTTTTTTTAAAACTTGTAATGGCAGCGCTATCTGGGATTAAATAACGCCACTTTTGTTGCATTTGTTAATTTCCCTATAGCGCTCAAAACTCGTAATCTAGGCGTATATTACTAAATTGTATTATGTATTTGTGTTATCTTCCCATCCTCTACTATAGCTGATCTCATCCGGTATCTTTAAACTCTCCAATACGTCTGTTACAATTGCTTCATTCTCTTTTAACATAGCTTTTTGAAAATACTTGAATTACGTCAGTCCTAAAGGAATGCGTTCTTGACTTATTATATTTTACTTTATCATTGTTCTCCTCACATTTACCTCTAAATTATAACAAATACCAATTTTAACCTAGCTGCTTCACTTTCTCACTACCATTTCATTAATCCACTCCCTCTATTTTTCTATAGTCCGCAGGGAACTTCCATACCTAAAACATCTACCATCACCATTCAGTTTTCCCACTAACTTTCCTACTGCTCTTTTGATGCCCCCTTTTCTGGTCCCAGCATTCAAAGTTGCACAAGGTCAGTTATACTTCCCATTTATTAGTTCCTATATACTTTTGGGGAATTAAATCACTCATTCAGAATCAATTTTTTTTCAGCTGATATCATACAATGTAAATCCTTTCCTAACATTCACCTAGATTACGAGTTGTGCATTATGAGTCAAATAGCAGCGTTGTGGCCCATAACGCATCATTTTCCCTAACGCAGCCGTTACAAGTTTTGTCGGTATAGGTGTACTGCAAGCCTTTTAGCCTGTACCACAATGTCAGTACCGCACTCCTAAAAATGACGTTTTTTCATGGGATACCCATAGCGCCGGTATTTTGAGTTTTGCGGTGAGGCTAAAAAGTGAGCGTTGCAGCCTAAAATGACAAGATCCGTAATGGCATCTAAAGTCAGTAGTTATGAATTTTACACTACAAAGCTGTAAAATAAAACTCATAACTAAAGTGTTAAAAAGTACGCTAACACTCATAAACTACCTATTAACCCCTAAACCGAGGCCCTCCCGCATTGCAAACACTATTTTAAAGTTTTTAACCCCTAATCTGCCCCTCCCGACATTGCCGCCACTAAAAAAACATATTAACCCCTATTCCGCTGCTCTCGGACATTGTCACCACTATAATAAACTTATTAACCCCTGAACCGCCGCCCTCCCGCATCGCAAACACTAAATATTAAATATTATTAACCCCTAATCTGTTGTCCGCCCACATCGCCCCCACTGTACTAAAGTTATTAAGTCCTACCCTGCCGCCCTTATAATTAAACCAGTAACCCCTAAACCTAACGCCCCCCTTAACGCTATATTAAAAGGAAAATTTCCCTATCTTAAATTAAAACTTGCCTGTCAAATTAAAAAAACTAAGTTTAAACTAGCAATTAAACTAATATAATTATAATAATTATAATTATATTATATTATATTATAATATAATATAATTATTAAACTAAAATTAAACTAACTACCAATTAAATAAAACTAAAATACACGTTAAAAAATCCTAACACTACTCAAAATCCTAACACTAAAAATTACAAACAGTCACTTAGATTACGAGTTTTGTCGGTAATGGTGTGCGGTGCTAATGAGCAGTTTTCCCTCACCGCTCACCTACAGACAACGCTGGTATTAGGGTTTTTTACAAACCCAGCATTAGCCGCAAAAAAAGTGAGCATAGAGCAAAATTTAGCTCCACATCTCACCTCAATACCAGCGCTGCTTACGGTAGCGGTGAGCTGGCAAAACGTGCTCATGCACGATTTCCCCATAGGAATCAAGGGGGAGAGCCTGCTAAAAAAAAAACTGACACCTGCAAAAAAGCAGCGTAAAGCTCCTAACGCAGCCCCATTGATTCCTATGGGGAAATACTTTTTATGTCTACACCTAACACCCTAACATGAACCCCGAGTCTAAACACCCCTAATCTTACACTTATTAACCCCTAATCTGCCGCCCCTGACTTCGCCGACACCTACATTATATTATTAACCCCTAATCTGCCGCTCCGGACACCGCCAACACCTACATTATATTTATTAACCCCTAATCTGCCGCCCCCAATGTCGCCACCACTATATTAAAGTTATTAACCCCTAAATCTAAGTCTAACCCTAACACCCCTAACTTAAATATAATTTAAATAAATCTAAATAAAATAACTATCATTAACTAAATTATTCCTATTTAAAACTAAATACTTACCTATAAAAAAAACCTAAGCTAGCTACAATATAACTAATAGTTACATTGTAGCTAGCTTAGGATTTATTTTTATTTTACAGGCAACTTTGTATTTATTTTAACTATGTAAAATAGTTATTAAATAGTTATTAACTATTTATTAGCTACCTAGTTAAAATAAAGACAAATATACCTGTAAAATAAAACCTAACCTATGTTACGATTACACCTAACACTACACTATAATTAAATTAATTCTCAAAACTAAATACAATTAAATACAATTAAATACAATTATCTAAAGTACAAAGAAACCCCCCCACTAAATTACAGAAAATAATAAAATAATTACAAGTTTTTTAAATTAATTACACCTAATCTAATACCTCTAATAAAATAAAAAAGCCCCCCAAAATAATAAAAAGCCCTACCCTATACTAAATTACAAATAGCCTTTAAAAGGGCCTTTTGCGGGGCATTGCCCCAAAGTAATCAGCTCTTTTACCTGGAAAAAAAAGTACAATACCCCCCTCCAACATTAAAACCCACCACCCACACACCCAACCCTACTCTAAAACCCACACAATACCTCCTTAATAAAACCTATCACTAACCCCTTGAAGATCACCCTACCTTGAGAAGTCTTCACCCAGCCGGGCAGAAGTCCTCAATTTAGCCGGGCGAAGTGGTCCTCCAGACGGGCAGAAGTCTTCATCGAAGCTGGCCAGAAGAGGTCCTCCAGACGGGCAGAAGTCTTCATCCAGGCTGCATCTTCTATCTTCATCCATCCGGGGCGGAGCAGGTCCATCTTCAAGACATCCGACACGGAGCATCCTCTTCAAACGAAGTCCAGCTGAAGAATGAAGATTCCTTTAAATGATGTCATCCAAGATGGGGTCCCTTGAATTCTATCAGCCAATCGGAATTAAGGTAGAAAAAAATCATATTGGCTGATGCAATCCAGCCAATAGGATTGAACTTCAATCCTCTTGGCTGATTGCATCAGTCAATAGGATTTTTTTCTACCTTAATTCCGATTGGCTGATAGAATTCTATCAGCCAATCGGAATTCAAGGGACGACATCTTGGATGACATCATTTAAAGGAACCTTCATTCTTCAGTTGGACTTCTTTTGAAGAGGATGCTCCGCGTTGGATGTCTTGAAGATGGACCCACTCCGCACCGGATGGATGAAGATAGAAGATGCCACCTGGATGAAGACTTCTGCCCGTCTGTACGACCTCTTCTGGCCAGCTTGGATGAAGACTTCTGCCCGTCTGGAGGACCACTTCGCCCGGCTTTGTTGAGGACTTCGTCTCGGCTGGGTGAAGACTTCTCAAGGTAGGATGATCTTCAAGGGGTTAGTGTTAGGTTTTATTAAGGGGTATTGGGTGGGTTTTATAGTAGGGTTGGGTGTGTGGGTGGTGGGTTTTAATGTTGGTGGGGGTATTGTACTTTTTTTCCTGGCAAAAGGGCCTTTTAAGGGTTATTTGTAATTTAGTATAGGGTAGGGCTTTTTATTATTTTGGGTGGCTTTTTTATTTTGTTAGGGGGATTAGTTTAGGTGTAATTAGTTTAAAAAAACTTGTAATTATTTTATTATTTTCTGTAATTTAGTATTTGTTTTTTTTCGTACTTTAGATAATTTTTTTAAATTGTATTTAATTGTATTTAGCTTAGGTAATTAATTTAATTATAGTGTAGTGCTAGGTGTAATTGTAATTTAGGTTAGGATTTATTTTACAGGTAAATTTGAATTTATTTTAACTAGGTAGCTATTAAATAGTTAATAACTATTTAATAACTATTCTACCTAGTTAAAATAAATACAAAGTTGCCTGTAAAATAAAAATAAATCCTAAACTAGCTACAATGTAACTATTTGTTATATTGTAGTTAGCTTAGGGTTTATTTTATAGGTATTTATTTTTAAATAGGAATAATTTAGTTAATTGTAGTTATTTTATTTAGATTTATTTAAATTATATTTAAGTTAGGGGGGTGTTAGGGTTAGGGTTAGACTTAGGTTTAGGGGTTAATAACTTTAATATAGTGGCGGTGACGTTGGGGGCGGCAGATTAGGGGTTAATAAGTGTAGGTAGGTTGTGGCGATGTTAGGGAAGGCAGATTAGGGGTTAATAAAATGTAACTAGTGTTTGCGATGCGGGAGTGCGGCTGTTTAGGGGTTAATATATTATAGAGGCGGCGATGTCCGGTTCGGGAGATTAGGGGTTAATTTTTTTTAATGTTTGTGATGGGGGGCCTTGTTTAGGGGTTAATAGGTAGTTTATGGGTGTTAGTGTACTTTTTAGCACTTTAGTTAAGAGTTTTATGCTACAGCATTAGCCCATAAAACTCTTAACTACTGACTTTTAAATGCAGTACCAGTCTTGACAGGAGAGGCTGTACCGCTCACTTTTTGGAAGACTTGTAATACCGGCGTTATGCAAGTCCCATTGAAAATATAGGATACGCAATTGACGTAAGTGGATTTGCGGTATTTTTGAGTCTGTCCAAAAAAGTGAGCGGTACACCTGTAACAGCAAGACTTGTAATACCAGCGGTAGGAAAAAAACAGTGTTGGAACCTCTCAACGCTGCTTTTTAAGACTAACGCAAGACTTGTAATCTAGGTGTATCTAATTACAAAAAAATACTAAGTTACAAAAAATAACAACAAATGAATTACAAAAAATAAAAAATGATATTATCCAAAACAAAAAAGAATTACACCTAATATAATAGCCATTTCAAAATAAAAAAGCCCACCAAAAAAAAAAAAACCTAGCCTACAATAAACTACCAATGGTCCTTAAAAGGGCCTTTTTTGGGGCATTGCCCCAAAGATATCAGCTCTTTTACCTGTAAAAAAATACAAAGACCACCCCTACAGTAAACCCACCACCCAAACCAATACAAATTCTAAGGTTCAGTTTGTTTATATCCTTTTATATTTTGTTTTTCCAATGTTGAATGCATTATTTTGTAATTATTATATACACCTACTATTTACAAACATTTTCTAAAATGAATCTGTATTTAGTATATGCAGTTACTTGGTTATACGATTATTCTTTGGTAAAGTAAATGATTTACAAGTGTATTGCTTACATAGTGTTCAGAATATTAGTAGAATGTTCATGTTATGAAAAGGAAAATCAATGAGGTACTAAAGCAAACAGCCAATAGTTAGTCTAAAGACTAATGAATCTTCTTCACCACAACATATTATTAAAACATTAACTATGTCTCTGAAGATTCAAGGTTCTAAACAAAGAACATAAATGCTATGACTTACTGGCATCCAGAAATTATTATCTTGCAGGCTTGAGAGTTTATGAAACTCTTAATTCTGTTTATTGAATGCAACGTTCTGAAAATGCAACTGTGGCTCATAACGCTAGAAGCTTATTCTTAGACTAAAACATTTATTCCTGCATTGTTCATAAAAAATGAGTTATAATGACGAAATTACTATAGAATAGACATTTCAAAATGTTTTAGGATCACAGAGCAAGGAGACTGTGGGGCCGATTTACCAACCCCCGTATCGCCCCCAATGCCTCTGTTTCCGCGTGAGCCTTCAGGCTCACCAGAAACAGGAGTTAAGAAGCAGCTCTGAGGCGGCGGACAGCAATCCTCCCAATCTTATACGATCGGGTTGATTGACACCCCCTGCTAGCGGGCAATTGGCCATGAATTTACAGGGGGTGGCATTGCACAAGCAGTTTACCAGAATTGCTTGTGCAATGCTAAAGGCCGACAGTGTATACTATCAGCATTTATCGATGTGCGGTGGACATGATCCGTTACATTGGATCATGTCCGTCCACAGGATAATAAATCGGCCCCTGTGTCTGCTATTTTGCATGCTCATATACATATCACCTCCCACAATTAAATGAGATGGAAACATTGCATTTTTGTTGATGGAGGGGGGGGGGGGACATCCGGCTCTACTTTTTATTCATGAAAATGTGCATACAAATGTTTTTGATCATTATATTATAAGATAGGTCTCTCTCCTTCACATATGGAACTCAGCATAGCAAAATAAACAGCTCTCCAACTAAAATTGGCTTAATATTCTTTGAGGAACATCGCAATACTCTCTAGAATTCTTAGGTAATCACAAGAGAGTGGAGAGATTTAGATCATCGGGCCCTTGGAAACAATGGGTTAAAATCTGGATTAATACTATAATGTTATGGGTGCCAAAGGGATTAATTTCATAGTTACAATAACAATTATATTTTTCCTTTGAGAAATGCCAGAGAATTTCCATATTGTTAAAAACATTTATGAAAATAAAAAAACGAATCATGAAAGTTTTATAGAACCCTACGCACCATGGGATAATGGGAGTTAGGAAGCCTATTACCTTATGAGATCAACAGAATGTTATAGTTGATCTCCTTTTTTTCAATAAATGTGTAATATCCTTTTATTTAAAAACTGAAATAAAAGTAAAGACAAGTTAATATTCTAGAACACACAGCACAGTTTTACTCTATCACTTAAATGTGTACACAGTTCATCTTCTAAAGAAGACAGTCCAGATCAGAGAAATATGAATAACAGAGAAGAATAAAAAAATGGAAGTCAGATAATGGTGCCTATAAACCAAAAGAAATACAGATGTCTAAATTAAAGCATTCTTACTCCTATAAGCAGCAAGTCCAGGATTAACAGGTTAGTGTAAGATAGCAGTCTATTTACTACACTTTAGGGACATTAATTGACTCTTTGTTTCAACAGAACATAACTCACTCGCCATTCTGTAGAGGGGCGGTTACACATCTTTATCAATCTTGTATCTTGTTCAGCAAGATATTAGTTTCACTTTTTTGCCTAGGTTCACAATTTGTTGATCCTAGGCCATTATTTTACTCAAATACTACATTTCACTGCATCAAATCTAACAGTTTAAAAGGTATGTCGGACATAGCAAAATTAGCATTTAAGTTGCACAAAACACATAAAGAATACGTTTGCATTTAAGTACAGTTATACTTTTATCTAATAAATATGCATAAAAATTGCATAAAAAAGTTATAAGGGCTTAAAAGATAGGAAGTCTCAGGTGTAAAAAAATAAGGCAGGCAAAGGGCTTTAACACAGAGATACATACATATAGATGTCTTTATATATATGTTGCGGGTAAAGTCTGATATCGGGTAATCCTTCGATAACCCGGGTAAAACGGACATTACCCAGCGGCTGTGGGATTACCTAGGATTACCCAAACGCTTCTGGATACAGATAATCACAGCACTATTTTCTTGCAAATCACTGCATCAAACATATATAGGATGCGCTGTAATTCCCCATCTTCACTATTTTTTTTTTGCCTCTGCCTGGGGGGGTTAACCTCATTCCTCAAGGTTCACTTGGGGTGGATGCTCGAGGATCGGTGGGGCACCCCCTTCAACCCCCAAGGCAGAGGCAAAAAATAAAATAGTGTACATGGGCTTTATCCAGAAGCGTTTGGGCAATCCTAGGTGTCTGATCTTACATAGGGCTTTACCCACAGTCACTGGGTAATGTCAGTTTTACCCAGGTAATCCTAAAATTACCCGGATGTCTGACTTTACACGTAACATCTATATATATATATATACAGTTTGATAATAAGGTTTCAGTGTACACAGCTGCTGGGACTGTATTCATGACATTTTTGATGTCTTCATGTACAACTATCTTTCCTAGTGGCCACTAGGGTATTTTATTGCTATATTTCTTTCTCACTACTTTAAGTGGTTATTCTATGGTTTATTCATATGATGATGGATAATAAAATGTTTTTTTCATCTTGATCTCTTTTACTGTGATGTTTCTCAGATTGCCCCTATTCACTCAGGGTCTATAATCATTTAATATTTAATATACAGTTCTGGCCAAACATTTTGAGAATGACACAAATATTAATTTTCACAAAGTCTGCTACTTCAGTGTTTTAGATCTTTTTGTCAGAGGTTACTATGGTATACTGAAGTATAATTACGAGCATTTCATACGTGTCAAAGACTTTAATTGACAATTACATTAAGTTAATGCAAAGAGTGAATATTTGCAGTGTTGACACTTCTTTTTCAAGACCTCTGCAATTCACCCTGGCATGCTGTCAATCAACTTCTGGCCACATCCTGACTGATGGCAGCCCATTCTTGCATAATCAATACATGGAGTTTGTCAGAATGTGTGTGTGTGTGTGGAGGGGGGGTTCACCCGCCTCTTGAGGATTGACCACAAGTTTTCAATGGGATTTAGGTCTGGGGAGTTTCCTGGCCATGAACCTAAAATTTTGATGTTTTGTTCCCCAAGCCACTTAGTTATCACTTTTGCCTTATGGCAAGGTGCTCCATCATGCTGGAAAAGCATTTTTCATCACCAAACTGCTCTTGGATGGTTGGAAGAAGTTGAACTTGGAGGATGTTTTTGTTCCATTCTTTATTCATGGCTGTGTTCTCAGGCAAAATTGTGAGTGAGCCCACTCCTTTGGCTGAGAAGCATCCCCACACATGAATGGTCTCAGGATGCTTTACTCTTGGCATGACACAGGACTGTTTTTTTCCAGATGCCCCAAACAATCGGAAAGGGGATTTGTCAGAGAAAATGACTTTACCCCAGTCCTCAGCAGTCCAATCCCGGTACCTTTTGCAGAATATCAGTCTGTCCCTGATGTTTTTATGGAGAGGAGTAGCTTCTTTGCTACCCTTCTTGACATCAGGCTATCCTCCAAAAGTCTTCACCTCACTGTGCATGCAGATGCTCCCACACCTGCCTGCTGCCATTCCTGAGCCAGCTCTGCACTGATGGTGCCCCGATCCCACAGCTGAACCAACTTTAGGAGATACTCCTGGTGCTTGCTGGACTTTCTTGGGTGCCCTGAAGCCTTCTTCACAACAATTCTCCTTGAAGTTCTTGATGATCCGATAGATGGTTTATTTAGGTGCAATCTTAGAAGGAACAATATCCTTGCCTGTGAATCCCTTTTTTTGCAAAAGCAATGATGACTGCATGTGTTTCCTTGCAGGTAACCATGGTTAACAGAGGAAGAACAATGATCTCAAGCACCATGATCCTTTTAAATCTTCCAGTCTGTAATTCTAACTCAATCAGCATGACAGAGTGGTCTCCAGCCTTGTCCTCGTCAACACTGACATCTGTGTTAAAGAGAGAATCACTGACATGATGTCAGCTATCCTTTTTGTGGCAGGGCTGAAATGCAGTGGAAATGTTTTTTTGGGGATTAAGTTCATTTTCATTGCAAAGAGGGACTTTGCAATTAATTGCAATTGATCTGATCACTCTTCATAACATTCTGGAGAATATGCAAACTGCCATCATAAAAACTGAGGCAGCAGACTTTGTGAAAATTAATATTTGAGTCATTTTCAAAACTTTTGGCCAGGACTGCATTATCTTTATGGGAGGTTGTTGGCCAAGGTACTCTTTTTCTTTCCCCTTTTTTCTTTTTATTTGTGTATTATTATTATTCAGTACCTCTGTGCACCCCTGGATATATATATATATATATATATATATGTGTGTGTGTGTGTGTGTGTGCATTATATATGCATTTACAGACATATATACACATAAATACATATGTATACATATCTAGACACACACATATATATATATATATATATATATATATATATATATATATATATATATATATATATATATATATATATATATATATATATATATATATGTAAGAAATTGTGGTTAAGCACATCTAATAAAAGCATATGTTTTTAAATGCACATATTGTGGAGTGCTGCCAAAGTGACCAAAATGAATATAATTTTAAGAGCAGGTATTGGTGCACCTCAAGACACATGAGACCACAAATTATTTTTTTCCTTGATGCTGCAAAAATTACCTTCTTAATATTTCATAATTGCCTTTATTAGATGTGCTTAACCACAATTTCTTACTGATTTATCACTGGGGAAACTGACCAAAGCCCTTTGGTTTAAAGCAATCCACCCAGTTCAGGTGTGTTCCAGACACAGATATTTAACTGTGTGTATATAAAGCCAGGAAACCTCATCCCATGCAGTCTGGATGAGAGGTATAGTATTGTAATGTTGGAATGTTATTTTGGTATATTAGAATTGTATTGGCTAATTTTATAGTGTTAAGAGGTGTTGAGAGGGCAATTTTTTTGCAGCATTGGGAAACAAGTTTGAAGTATGTGTAATAACATGTAGCCAGGAAGCCTCATCCCATGCAGTCTGGATGAGAGATTGGAAATTCTATTTTGATATATTAGAATTGTATTCTTGAGCTTAGTTTGGCTAAATTTCATAGAGTTAAGACCAGTCTTATGTGGGACACCTTGTAAGTAGTGACTGGCTGAGCAGAATATGGCCATTTGTGTGACTAAGATCCCATCTTTATTTACAAAAAATTAAAAAAAATAATTATGAAATATTAAGAAGGCAATTTTTGCAGCATTAAGGAAAAAAGGAAAAAAGTTAAAATTTGTGAAATAATTTGTGGTCTCATGTGTCTTGAGGTGCGCCAATACCTGCTCTTAAAAAAAATTAATATATATATATATATATATATATATATATATATATATATATATATGTATATGTAGATAGATAGATAGTGCGTGCATGGTAGCCCTTTGCAGTCAAGTAGCAGAAAACATGAAAAAATACATATTTATGCAATATTCATATTTAATAAAGTGTTTAACTATGTATTTACTATAAATATTTGACATTTCACTGTTCTTCACATAGGGGAATATGTGCTTAGTATTTTTCTATATATAAACAACTGTATATATCTATACCTATATATAATCATAAATATATATAGGTATAGATATAGATTGTACCAGAAGCATCATATATATATATATATATATATATATATATATATATATATATATATATATATATATATATATATATATATATATATATATATATATATATAGAGAGAGAGAGAGAGAGAGAGAGAGAGAGTTATTTATATAAATAGAACATATCCTGCTATGTGAAGAATATTGGAATGGGAAATATAAAATTTTTATGTCAGGTTAGCGCACTTAAGAAAATGCGATTGAGTTTGCGCAACTTGTTGGGTGTTAAGTTTTTCTTCCCACTCCATGGAAGTCTATAGGGGAATACATTAACGCGGTCACAATATTCTAACTTCGGCATTTTGCTCGTCGGGTTAGCGCTCCTGCAAAAACTTTTTACTTTCAACTTGTAATGCGTATGCTACCCGGCGCACGCAAAAAGCTTACTTCTAGCGGACTTAGCAAACGAGCAGGAGAGATAAATAGAACTCCACTCGTAATCTAGCCCTATGGGCTCCATTTATCATTGCAATTCTCCTACATTTACGCCTATAAATACGCCGGCGTAAATTCTCTCCTATGTATTAAAACAAAATACGACTAAAAAAACTGATTTTCGACCGAAAAATCCGACCACTCTATTCTATCTCGCCAAGGCGCACATGTGCGCCGATTGAAGCTTAAAACAGCGCTTTTTCGGTCGTATTTTCATCAAATCGACTAACAGATCGCCAAATTTCATATTTATCACTATTTTGCGCCATGGGAGAACCTAATATTCTCCTGCAATTACGCCCTCCAAAGTTCTCCATATCCACTGAGGAGAACATTTCATTTACTTCATTTTTTGTGAGAGAGAAGATGGAATATTTTCTGCTGTTGGCTGCTATTTCTTTGGCAAGGGGCCGTGAAAATCGTCTTGATGATGGTAATATGCCCATACGGAGACGCCAAAGAGTGCCTAGAGTTTTTTTACCCCGGTGTGGACTACAGGCATTGTCTGATAAGGAGATAAAGCAAAGATTTCGTATAAATAGGGAGAGTATTATAAATCTTTACTCTCTGATCCAAAATGACATAGACCCTAGGACAAGAAGAACAAGGGCGATACCTGGACTTTTAAAATTATTAGCAGTTTTGCATTTCTTGTCAACTGGTTCATTTCAGGCAGTCTCTAGTGCTGTGGTGGGCATTAGCCAGCCTTCATTTTGCAGGCATCTAGGAATTGTTTTAAAAGCAGTTTTGAAACATCTGAAGAAGTTTATTTTTGTACCCAGGAATGTGCAAGAATGGCACACAGTTAAGGCATCTTTTTATCAAGTAGCTGGTATGCCTAATGTTCTTGGTGCAATTGATTGCACACACATAGCTTTAAGACCACCAGCTTTAAGGGAGGAGCAATACAGGAATAGAAAAAGCTTCCATTCACTGAATGTTCAGGCTGTTTGTGATGCCAACCTCAAAATTTGGGCTGTGCGTTCAGGATTTCCAGGTTCCTGCCACGATTACCATATCCTCAAACAATCAGCATTATTTACATCGTTTGAACGTGGAGACATGCCCCATGGTTGGCTATTGGGTGAGTTTAACTTCATATTTGTTGTTGTTATTGTTTTTATGTTTAATTTTGGTTTTCAACTTTGAAGGACATAGATTTTTAGTTAGATGTATATACACTTTAGACCTTTTTTTTTGGTGAAAATTAATTTTATGATCTTTTCATTTATGTTATTATTTATTTCATTAATTTCTGTATTTCTAAAAGTGCATATAGATTGTTATTCCAATGTAATAATTCTTTTAATTTTTTTATTTGTAGGTGATAGTGGTTATCCGTGTAGGCCTTGGCTTCTGACACCAGTACCATCGCCCCATACACGTGCAGAGATCAAATTCAACGAGTCACACCGTAGTACAAGAAGTGCTATCGAGAGAACCTTCGGTGTGTTGAAGATGAGATTTCGTGTGTTGGACAGGTCAGGGGGAGACTTGCAATACTCACCAGAGAAGTGCAATGACATTATTTTAGTATGCTGCATGTTACATAATATTGCAATATCTCAAGTTAACGATGATGATTTGTGTCTTGAGGATCAACCAGATGACATCTATGTCCCCCAACAAATATTAAACAGGCACACTACTAGGGCCGGTGTTCAAAATCGTATGGAAATTATTGAGAGATACTTTTCATGTAAGTAATTTTTTTTTTTTTGGGTGTGGGTGGGGCAAAGAATTAGTATTATATTTCTGGATTGCTAATTATCTTTTACCATTGTATTACAGAAACCACGGATAACACAGGAGTTTTTTGAAAATTGGACAATAACAATCATCACTACTGTTATATAATCAGACAGATGAAAAAAAAAAGTTGTGTTTATTTGTTATTAAAAAATTTTTGTTTTTCTTCTTTTAATAAAAATTTTTTGAACGAACAAACAAACCGCCTTAATTCTTTTTTGTATTTTAAATAACATTTTTATTGTAATAACAAAAACTTCAATACTGAAACATGTAACATTTTTTCTAAAATAACTTAAACTGTAACCAAATTCTAGTGTTTAACTTTTCAACATGAAAAAAAATTGGAACATTAAAGTGCAAAAACAAGAAATATTAATAATTAATTATTGAGTCGGAAATCTTCGATTCAAAATTTCTAATTTTTTTTTGGAATAATCCCTCTTAAATTCGGAATCAGCTTTTAAAATTGCATTTCTTTCTTCTTGTAATCTGATCAGTTCTTTAAAAAATGCACTTTGCTCATTCCTGAACCCCAATGCCATGTCTGTGAGGTTTTGGATATCATTTACCCTGCCTGTGACATCTTCTGGGTTTATCAATTGTTCTGGTCTTTCATCTTCTTCAGAGTCATTGACCATGATATTCTGAGGAGTTTCTAGATGTGGTGGTGTTGGTCCCTCTGATGTTTGTCCCTCAACCTGAGTCTCATCCTCATCTTCTGGACATACCGAATCCTCAACCAGAGGTTCCAAATTGATTTCAACCTGATCTTCTGTATGACATGGAAAATATGTATTAATAATAGGTTAAATTCTTAAAAAAAAAAAAAAAAATAACATGACAATTAAATTAGAAGACAACCTACCCTCGAATAATAATATAGAATTGTCCTGCATCGATTGTAGTAAAGCACGAACACCTACAACAACATAAAAATAATATTAGAATATCAACTGCATCGATTTATACAATCAAAATATACATTAGACCACAAGTTATCATCAGTGCTCATCTGGTTTTTAATCATTATTAAAATATATAACAACTATTGTTTGTTTTTTACAAATAACTTACTCTCCCCTTCTTCTCTTTGTACTGTGGATGTGGAGGGTTCTTGGTCTTGTGAGGTGAATTCATTTTCCAAAGGTTGATCCTCTTGTGCATCAATCTCCTCTTCCTGACGTCCCTCATCTTCTTGCTCTAAATAATATAAATATACTTGTATTAAATTTCAATAATTATAGCTAAAAACACAATTTCAAATATTTAGATCGATTTCGATAGACAATAGATAGTTATAACACTGACTAGATTAATTTTAATATAGTTCATGTCTCCATTTTCTCCATAATCCTTTTCTGACAAATAAAAATGTAAACTAATCACAATTTTAATATCCAATAGCAGAAATCTACAAAATTAAAGAGATAGTGAGCATATCTACATATACTTTCCATAAAGGAATATCTATTGAATCAAAATAATTACATAATAGATTTCAATAATAAAGATATATAGTTTTTCATTCTCTTTTTTTAAATCATGAACAACAAAATTTTGGTGTCGTTTACATTTAACTTACCTCTAAAATCCATAGTGTCTGCTGGGACATCCAGGCCAACCACAACGGCATCACCCATCCGTGCATAAAGCATCTGTTCAAAGTCCGTTAATTCTGCCCTATATCCAGGGCCTCCACCGGTTCCTTTGGCAGATTGCTTTTCCCTGCAAACCTTTTTCTTTATGTTTTTTCTAATATCCGTTACTCTCTTCCGACAAGCCCGCACATCCTTAGGAAAACTTCCTTCAGCTGAAACAGATCTACTGATTTGTGTCCAAATTGTTCTCTTTCTCTGTGGGTTTACAGTTCTTGCTTGGTACCCAATGATTTCATCGTAGTGTTCGATCACAGCTTCGACCAAAATACAATTCTGCCGATGAGTGAACATGATACTTCTCCCGCTTTTGGTCTTTCCAGCTTGGGAAGATGCCATTGTAAAAATGTGATACAATAGAGCACAAAAAATAACTAAAGTGTTGATACAAACTGAATAAAGTTTTCTTTTATAACGGTTTCCAAAAAAGTATCTAAATGTAGTTGATGAAAATGGGCGTATACTGTCTGATGTTCTGGAAAGATATGTTGCAGTTTATTTTTAATATGGAATACCTGGATTTCCATTTTTGTTTTTAATAACAATTTTACATGTAAATAAAGATAATTTTGTTATGAATAACAATATTAAATTTAAATATCATTAAATTGTTATATGTATCTTTAATTTTATTTCACCTTATCAACGGATACATGTAACATTTGTTAATGTTGCCCAAAAAATAGTGCTGTTGTGGCGCAGTTCTATACAATGTTTCATTGTTATTAAAATGGATAAAAAAAACCATCAAGTTGTATACTAAAATACGATTCTTGATAATATTTTACAAAATATGTATCCAAATTGAGTGCTATTTGTAAAAATAGGTATTAGCTTACAAAATTGCGCATTTAAAAAAAAAAATTAGTCCCGTCAGTGAGTAGAGATTGAATAATATTTAGAAAATGCCACGATCCAAGAAGTTCTCTATTGGAGAATTATTGATTATTTCTTACACTATGGATAAATATTTTCCAAAAAAAAGGAAAGGGATTTTCACTTTGAACCAGGACACAAGAAACCGAATTCTCTGTGAAATGGTGCGAAGAGTAAGGAGAGTCTCTGGGCAAAAACGAACGAGGAAACAATGTCTGAAAAGATATAACGACTTGTACCGGAGGCAATCTAAAATGCGCACTTTGATAAAGACTTATCTTAAAAAATGTAAGCAATATAGATATAAATATAGTTTAATTATATAATCTTAAGTATTAAAAATGTATAGTTTTTAATTGGAATATTTTCAATAAGATAAACAAGTTAAACAATAATAGGATTAAAAGATTACCATTGCCTGCAGATAAGTGTGAATGAATCAAGTTTTTATAGGATTTTCAGACAAATTTTTTGTGTGTTTGGATTTTTAAGAATATATTTTCACAAATTTTTTATTTTATATTTTTTAATAGTCAAAAGAAGAAGAGCTCCAAGGTACCTTCTTCCCATTGATACCAATTCTAGTTCTGAAGGAGAATCAGACCCATTGCCCACAGTTTTTATGGATGAAGATAGGACTCAAGACACAGGTATAAAAAATGTAACTGTAATGTCGAGAAAAAAAAATATTCAAAGACAGGTATTAAAGTAAATTTATCTTTTAACTATTTTTTTTTATAATGCTATAGATAATAGCACTCCAAATAATAATGCAATGGATGAGCAAGGAGAAGAAGATATCGATAACATTGAAGGTAATCTAAAAAAAAATTCTTTGAGATTTCTTTAACATATATATTTTATAAATATAAATTTATTTGTAATAATAATTTTAGGACATGTAGAGCCTACAGAGTCAGAAGAACATTTGGAACAAGATGAAGAACATTTGGAACAAGAGGACGAGGAGGGCCATGAAGAAGATGAGGTTCATCAAGGAACATCAGGTGATTTTTTATTTTTTTTATGTTGATATATCCATTATAAAAACATTATATTTATATATATATATATATATATATATATATATATATATATATATATATATATATATATAAAACAATTGATATGTATGCATATATATATATATATATATATATATATATATATATATATATATATATATATATATACACATATATATATATCAATTTTATTAATGTGTATATATTTTTTGGAAAAACAAATATATATATATATATATATATATATATATAAACACAAACACATTTTTTTTTATATATATCAATATATATATATATATATATATATATATATATATAATATATATATAGAGAGAGATCAATATATAGATAGATAGATAGATAGATAGATAGATAGATAGATAGATAGATAGATAGATAGATATATGTATATAGATAAAAAAAGACAGATGTAAATATAGAAATAAAATTAATTGAAAGATAACATAGATAGAGAGAAAAATATTGTGTAAGATAGATATATTTTAAAATTACATTATCAATACATTGTAATCAAAATTTTGTTTTTTGAAGAAACTCAACAAAATTTAATAAACTTAGAGGTACACGATGAAGACTCTCAGTCACCTCAATATTATAACTGGGGTAAGTGTTATAGCATTTATGAATAAATATATGTTATTGCTGTTGGTAATTCCATTGACAGATATTTTTTTTACTCTCATGTCTATAAATGCTATTCAAAATAATCAAAATATATATATATTTTTTATTTTTTAGTTCCGGATGATGAAAAAATTGTAATAGGCAAAAAAGAGCTCCTTGAAGTCCTGCTTAAAGCTGAAACTGGACTGATAAGCAGTTACTCAGCAGTCAGGAAAATGAGGCTGAAATATGAAAACATGTAACTTTTTCATTTATGTGTTATTAAAAAATTTATGAATGTGCTGGCAACATTTTTTTTTATTTTATTTTATATACAGAATAAATGCATATTATTTAACAAATATAAACAATTGTGGTTATTGTGTAATATATATTGAAACATCTTATCAATGAATTGAAACATCTTATCAATGAAAGTGTAAGATTAGGTCAATGTAAGACGTTAATTTGAAAAGAATAATAGTAGTGAAATGTCTAGAGGGGTTGTGTAAAGTAGGTAGAGAAAAACAAATTAGTTGGTAAAGATAAAAGACGTGTTGAAAATCAAAAGGAATAATAGTTAAAGGTCTGCATGGGGTGTCTAAAATAGCTAAACAAAAGACAAAAAAACAAGACTTTGTAAGACATGTGCTAAAATAACGTAGAATAATAGTAAGGTCTGTATGGGGTGTCTAAAGTAGATAAACCAAAAAATAAGGACTTTGTAATATGTGAAACGTGTTAAAATAACGTGGAATAATAGTATGGGCTCCATTTATCATGATAAATGGAGGCCTAAAAGGTCTGTATGGGGTGTGTAATGTAGAGAAACCAAAACACATGACTTTGTAATAAGTAAGCCATGTGTTAAAAATAACGTTGAATAGTAGAAAAAGGTCTGCATGCGGTGTGTTAAGTAGATAAACCAAAAAAAATGACTTTGTAATATGTAAGCCATCTGTTAAAAATAACGTGGAATAGTAGTAAAAGGTTGTGGTTTGTAAAAAAAACACAAAAAGAATAATAATATAGAAATTTGTTCAATTCATATTACAAATATAAATGTTTATATAACCTTAAATTACAACAAATAAAAAGAAAAAGGAAAATACCAAAAATATGCGCTTTTTTACGATGATGGAATGGTAAATATAGTCGAGATTTATCATTAACACGCCGCATCTCGACTTTGGAAAAAAGCGGTATAATACGACCAGTTTTTTGATAAATATTGGCGCACAAGTGTGCCTCACAGAGGGCGAGCTGCGGAGAACTTCTTGGAGAACTGAAAGTCGGATTTCTCCAAACAATGATAAATGGAGCCCTAATAGTGTGTTCTATATAAAGAACAACAATTTATAAATGTTAAATTAAAAGCCACATTCAACTTATTAATGTAACATTGATTCTAAAAAGCTATTAGAGTGATAGAAAGAATTGTTAAGTAATAAAAAATGTTTTTTCTCTGTGTTGTATCAAAATAACATTTTGAAAAGTACTATATTTTTTGGCTATTTTTTAAATTTATTTTTTAAATATGTGTTCCAGTACTGAGGGGAAAACATTTTTATTGCTATGCTTTTGTGTGTCATTGTTCACCAATAAAATAGTGGCGATGCGGTCTTTAAGTCCTAGCTTTACCCAACGCATCTTAATTATTTTTGGAAAATAAAAAAACTAATTTACTTCTTTTATTTAATTTACTTCATTCACTTGGTGTCCTTAGTGGAAAACCATACCTAGGTAGGCTCAGGAGCAACAATGCATTACTGGGAGCTAGCTGCTTATTGGTGGCTGCACCTAACTGCCTCTTGTTATTGGTTCACTGGATGTGTTCAGATAGCGCCTAGCAATATATTGCTGCTGCTTCAGCAAAGGATAACTAGAGAACTAAGCAAATTTGATCATAGAAGTAAATTGGAAATTTGTTTAAAATCACATTCTCTATCGAAATCATGGAAGAAAATGTTGGGGTTTTATGTCCCTTTAAAGGAAACAAATGAATACTGACGAATTTTGTGGCGCATTCCTTCGGATATTCGTCACGTGAAAACAAAATTAATAACTGTGTTTTGTTAACTTATTTGCATTCAAAACAAAAGAATGTACATGTCTAATAACTATATATATATTAAAAAGTGTATGAAATGATTTCATTTCAATAATCCCTGCTTACAAGATCAGGAATGTAGCAGCAAAAAAACTATTTTTCACAACAGATATAGCTGTCACTTTCATTCTTTTATTTCCTTGCTTCTAAATTATTTATCAAGGACAGAAAAAAACATAAGGTAATTTGCTGCTTCAGTACAATGAAGTGGTGTTAAAGGTTTCTTCAAATAAAAGGAACAAAACTTCTGTTTTAGATGCCCCATTACCCATGGAGCTACAAGAAGATTCATTATAAACACTGAAAATTGTGTGTTGCGCGGTTGAAATGTAAATGCTGTGTCTAAAAAGTAATGGCTATAAAGTTACATTGGAATTTGGTACATTGGCCTATCATCTATCTATCTATCTATCTATCTATCTATCTATCTATCTATCTATCTATCTATCTATATCAGTCTGTCTATCTATCTATCTATCTATCTATCTATCTATCTATCTATCTATCTATCTATCTATCTATCTATCTATCTATATCAGTCTGTCTATCTATCTATCTATCTATCTATCTATCTATCTATCTATCTATCTATCTATCTATCTATCTATATCAGTCTGTCTATCTATCTATCTATCTATCTATCTATCTATCTATCTATCTATCTATCTATCTATCTATCTATCTATCTATCTATCTATCTATCTATCTATCTATCTATCTATCTATCTATCTATATCAGTCTGTCTATCTATCTATCTATCTATCTATCTATCTATCTATCTATCTATCTATCTATCTATCTATCATCTATCTAGTTATCTAAGTTCAAATTTTAGAATAAAGCTATCCTCACTTAACATTTTATTCTGACGTATATATATATATATATATATATATATATATATAAATTTATATATATGTTGTGCAGTACTTATCGTACCGTACAACGTATATATATGTTGGAGCCCCAGGAAGCTCCTGCAGTCTCTGCAGTTAAGTAACAGCCGAGAACTGTAGTTCCTATCAGTGCTCCGTTTCCATATGAAGGCAAATGCCAGATCGTTACAGACATTGACACTGTGTGTGTCACCGTCTTTTAAAAATGTATGCTTGTGCCGGCGAGAGGTGTGGGAGGGAATCCGGGAGGCAGGAGAGCAGTCGAAAGTTGAGTGGGGAGGGGAGAGGGAGGGCCCTAAAATACAGGGAAAAAAATTAGGGAGATGGAGGGAAGGGGCGCTACGCTACAGAAAAAATGTGGGGTGGGGGTGTGGGGGTCCCTAACTAATGATCACAGGAGGGGAGAGGTGGGGGGACCACTACACTACAGTAGTGTAGATGGTGGACATAGTTATAGAGGGGAGGATTAGAGAGCTGTTTGGAAGGGATAAGGAAGGTTGGAGGGTAAGGGGGGATCTAACACTGCAGAAAAAAAATAATAATAAAAAAAAAATTGGCAGACTGTTTGCCAATACCTAAGATGGGAGTGACCAGTGGGGGTGAGGGAGGGAAAAGAGCTGTTTGGGAGGGATCAGGTAGGGATTAGAGGGTGGGAGGTGAGAGGGTAACCTCTACACTAAAGCTAAAATTAACCTTCCAAGCTACCTGATTAACCCCTTCACTGATGGGAATAGTAGAAGTGTAGTGCGCAGCTACTGTTAGCGGCCTTCTAATCCCCAAAAACCAATGGCAAAGCCATGGATGTCTGCTATTTCTGAACAAAGAGGATCCCATAGAAGCTTTTACAATCATGTGTGCTATTATTGCACAAGCAGTATGTAAATAATTTCAGTGAGAAACCCAAAGTTTGTGAAAAATTAACAATTTTTGTTATATGATCGCATATGAAGGAGAAATAATAGCATAAAATATACCAAAATGGGCCTAGATCAATACCTTGGGTTGTCTACTTAAAAAAAATATATAGTTTTGATAGGTAAATAGAAAAAAAAACAAGGCTCTATTTCTGTTTAAATGGAGTGATAGCAAAAATGCTAAAAATTCTTGTGCTATCAGCAGTTAACCCTTTACCTACTGAGCTATTCCCTCTCGTGTTCTGAGCTTTTTTAGAGTTTTAGAATAATTTGCTTTGGATTTTTTCTAATGTTCAGTTTAGCTGAATTTTATTCATGTGTGCATTTGGGTCTGCCTATTGGATTCAGATTTGTTATTGATGTTTTCAGTGGGAACACAAATATATACAATTCATTTCAAAGGGAAAGAAATGTCAAAAATGCAATGTACATTAGTGCATTTCAATTAAAAAATATAAGCATTTTTTCAATATACTTTAATTAGCAAAAACAGTTCTAGTAAAAGTATTACTGCACCGGTTATCAAACACCACACCTTCTCAGAGAATCAGTAGTGGCTTGTATGATACAAATTATGTCTTCAGAAGCAATACACCCCCCTACCAGCTCTCTGAGCAAGCATGGTGTTTAGAATACTGTCACACGGGCCATCACAGGATATGTGGATATGCAGCAGGAAAACAGTAATGGATTTACTAGAAGCCTTTTTGGTGTTGAAAGAATATTGCAAAAATGCTTATATTTCAAATTGTAGAGCACCATTTAATTTTTTTTTATTTCTATCCATTTAACAAAAATCTTACATTTTTGAAATCAAACAATTAAAATAACCCATCTTTCGATGCTAACAGAACATACATCTCTCTAATTGAATGAGTAGCTCACAGAGGCATAGAAGTCACATTGCACTGCACACTCCAATTGCTGTAGTCAAAGTGATTGAAAATGTCTGAGCTTCCTCTAGTATCCCACTTCTATATGTTAGGTTAAGGCTTGATTGGACAAGCCTGTATGAAAAATATCCAACATTTAGTGCCTGACTGGCTGTCCCTAACATCAAAGACCAACAATCAGAAGCACTAATCAGGATAAAAAAGACCTTTACTGCATATTGTGGGCCACCAATACAAGCAATGTTTTGGACATATAGGGCTCCATGTACTAAGCCGTCAATTCATCCGTCATTTTAGTCGCGGCTAAACTCGCCGTTACTCGCCGCGGGCGAAATGGTGTCCGCTGTAGCTATGTACTAATAATCCCACAACAAATAGACACCTCTAGCCCGCCGCGAGCAGTGGCGGAATATTGATAAATTTGACGCCTCGCTCGCCGCGAATAAGCTGATGTACTTAACTTTCAGTTCAATTGTCTGGCCAATTGTTAACACGTGACATGTAAGGTGTCATGAACGTCATAGTAGAAGCGGGAATAGAATTTTGCTCCTATAAATGGACAAGTTTTCTAAACAACTTTATTATTGTTCCAAAATTTTTGGAGAGTAATTACAGAGCGCTCGTTTTTGAGATCTTTATTTACTATTTCGATATGGCTTCATCTGGATCTGAAACCGCTTCAAAATCCAAGAATCCTCACTTTTCTCATCAGCAAAACGTCGTTTTGATTGATATGATTATTGACTCTTATGATTATTTGTTTGGATGTCGTGTCAAACAGACAAATTTTTCTAGAAGGAAGCAGATCTGGCAAAGGATCAGCGACGCTGTTAGTGCCCAGGGTCCAGGAAAAAAGGATGTCGATCAGCTGAAGAAGCGTTACAACGACATTAAACGCTTCGCCAAAGCTAAATTGGCCAGAGAGAAAAATTCGGCACGTGCTACCGGAGGTGGACCAGCATATGTGGCAGACCTCAATGACTATGAGCAGAAGCTTGTTCAGCGTCTGGGACCGGAGATCATCACTGGCATAACGGATGATTGTGACAGTGATTTAAGAGGTAAATGTACAACATAGTTGACGTAAATGTTCTTTTTAAAGTTATGATAGGTTATTGTCTCCAATATATATTTCTTTAAAATAACATTATCTGACTTCTTACGCTTCAGTATCCTATATGCCATCTAGGCCCCAAATACTGTAATCATTTATGTCGCATATATGTATAAGGGATTGTACAAGCCATTTAGGCCCCAAATACTGTAATCATTTATGTCGCATATATGTATAAGGGATTGTACAAGCCATTTAGGCCCCAAATACTGTAATAATTTATCTCGCATATATGTATAAGGGATTGTACAAGCCATTTAGGCCCGAAATACTGTAATAATTTATCTCGCATATATGTATAAGGGATTGTACAAGCCATTTAGGCCCCAAATACTGTAATCATTTATGTCTCATATATGTATAAGGGATTGTACAATAATAGTATTGTTATACTGCCTTTTTTTTAATGGTCTAACGGAACTAAAGATTTGTTGATTATTACTATAGTGATCCCTAAAGATAACACCCATGTGTTTATTTTCAAACCAGTATTGCATAGAAACCTTAAAGAGATAATGACAATAGAAATAATGTAATTTGAAACTATTAAAATAATATTGTATGTCCGACATTAATCATGAGACTAACCCCAGATCACATGCCTTCTTAAATTTCTGATCTATTGACTTCCATGTTGCGTTATTTCACTATAGAATATTATTGTTAGCATCTTTCAAAATTGTTCTCCGCTTTATAAACATACATTTTTCAGATATAGCTATGCACATAGTTGACGCAGTCACATGAACCATCTATGTGCATCAACCAATGATCATTTACTGTGCCTGTATAGATTTGCTTTTCCTCAAAGTATAAAAATCCAATGAATGCAAAAACATAATACATTTAAATATTTTTAAAAATGCATTTTCTTATGCAATTTGTAAAGGTAATTATTTTTTTTCATGTCCCTTTAAAGGGCCACTAAAACCAAAATCTTTTATTAATGATTCGGATAGAGAATTGAAATTTAAACAACATATTACTTCAATTTTCTAGATATTCTTAGTTGAAGAAAAATAAATACACATGTTGAGCCAATCACACGAGGCTTCTTTGTGCATCAATCAAATGCTTTTCAACAAAGAATATCTATAGAATAAAACAAATTAGATAATATAAGTAAATTATAAAGATGTTTATAACTGCATTCTCTTTCCAAATCATAAAAAAAGGTGGTTGGCATGTCCCTTTAATGATTGAGCCTGCATTCACTGCTGTAATTATTATTATTAACAGTTTTAACTTTCAGTTTCAAATATAAATAAAAATAAACCTAATTTTTTTTTTATTTTTTTTTTTTTTAAGCAATGCCAACAACAGCAGAGCCTGTGAGGAGTAACGAGGTGCCCACTTGTTCTACTTCTTCTTCTGCGGTTTCGAGACCACCCGGTGCAGCTGTTTCAAGACCTTCGGACATTTTTACACATGGACAATTTATACGCTCATCATCTAATGTTACACACACAACTTCCTCGGCGGACACACTTCCGGATCTAAGGACCAGCACTCCACAAACTGGTGTTGGTAGAGCAACTGGTAAGTACTTTACAAATGAATAATTTCAATGTTGTGTCTTTTATCTCTTTTATCTCTCAATTTTTTTTTTGTAATTTTTTTTTTAAATGTCAAATGTCATTATTGACATATTCTATTTCGAGATCTTGTACATATTTTTTTAAATGAGGATTCTTGTAGAGCATGCATGCTATATTAATCAACTTTCAATTTTTTTTAAAATTTATCATTATTTTCTTTTTGAGAATTGATCATAGTATTACATAAGAAAGCTGATAGAAATTCCATGCAATATATCTTATTCTCAAAAAGATTATTTTTGCTTCAGTGTCCAGTTAATTGCAAAATACATTTCCATTAATAATTTCGAATATATCGTTACATTGACAAAAAAGCATTTTATTTATTTATTTTTATGTTATTTATTTTTTTATAGGTGATTTGGGACGTCTTTTCCAGAGATTGACTGGACATTCATCTCCATTATTTGATGGTATGTATCACATATGTATATATATATATAATATAACTTAAATTGGTGTATGACGGTTGTATCTGCTCTCTCCTTCTATTCTATTTCTGCAAGTGTTTTTATAACATTTTATTTTTATTTACTAACAATTTGTTATGTCTTGATCTAGAAGAAGAAAACTCATCAAGGGAGATCACTATCAATCTCATGCCGATAGTGGAAAATCCCATTCAAGATGAACCACCAGGAGGGCATGATGGAAGTGAGACTCCGGATATTCTTGAAGATTTGGGAGATGCGCAACCGGATGAAATTCACACACCAGAAAACATTGAGGAACCTGTTGAAACACAGGCACCACCAATTGAACTGCAAACAGGTGGTGTAAATATTGACAATACACCGGCAGAAGGACAATTTGGCGATGTTGCATTGAGGGAAATGTTGACACTGGCAAGGCAATACAGAGAGGACCACAGAGAAATGCTGAATATTATTAACACTAATATTGAACGCTGGGCTGCTCTGTCAGAAAAAAATGTGGAAATCGAAAGGCAAAGGAATGAGATAGAGATGCAGAAATTACAGCTGCAAAGAGAGATGTTCCAGTGGCAGAGGCAGATGGATGAAGAGAAAAACCATCAAATTAACAGAGCTTTGAGCATCAGCGAAAGGACATTACAATCTCTGTTGGCTATTGTCAGTGAAAGGGAGGCGACAACAGACCCAAAGAGGCAACGTCTGGAGTGAAAATTTTTAATTATCTAGTCACTGTTAATTTTTTTACTCTGTATATTGTGTACAAAGTTATTGTTTGTGTATTTTTAAGGGACACTGTACTCAAATTTTTTCTTTTGTGATTCAGATAGAGCATGCAAATTTGATCATAGGAGTACATTTGAAAGTTGCTTAAAATTGCATGCTCTATCTGAATCACAAAAGATAAAATTTGGATACAGTGTCCCTTTAAGTTTAAAATGTTAGTCACTGTTAATTTTTTTACTCTGTATATTGTGTACAAAGTTATTGTTTGTGTATTTTTAAGGGACACTGTACTCAAATTTTTTCTTTTGTGATTCAGATAGAGCATGCAAATTTGATCATAGGAGTACATTTGAAAGTTGCTTAAAATTGCATGCTCGATCTGAATCACAAAAGATAAAATTTGGATACAGTGTCCCTTTAAGTTTAAAATGTTAGTCACTGTTAATTTTTTTACTCTGTATATTGTGTACAAAGTTATTGTTTGTGTATTTTTAAGGGACACTGTACTCAAATTTTTTCTTTTGTGATTCAGATAGAGCATGCAAATTTGATCATAGGAGTACATTTGAAAGTTGCTTAAAATTGCATGCTCTATCTGAATCACAAAAGATAAAATTTGGATACAGTGTCCCTTTAAGTTTAAAATGTTAGTCACTGTTAATTTTTTTACTCTGTATATTGTGTACAAAGTTATTGTTTGTGTATTTTTAAGGGACACTGTACTCAAATTTTTTCTTTTGTGATTCAGATAGAGCATGCAAATTTGATCATAGGAGTACATTTGAAAGTTGCTTAAAATTGCATGCTCTATCTGAATCACAAAAGATAAAATTTGGATACAGTGTCCCTTTAAGTTTAAAATGTTAGTCACTGTTAATTTTTTTACTCTGTATATTGTGTACAAAGTTATTGTTTGTGTATTTTTAAGGGACACTGTACTCAAATTTTTTCTTTTGTGATTCAGATAGAGCATGCAAATTTGATCATAGGAGTACATTTGAAAGTTGCTTAAAATTGCATGCTCTATCTGAATCACAAAAGATAAAATTTGGATACAGTGTCCCTTTAAGTTTAAAATGTTATTATTTAATAAAGACAAATTTTTTTATGGCCAAAAAAAAAGTTTATTTACATAAATTCAAACTCACTTTTGATTCTTCAACACAAAACTTTTTCTCAGTTATTAATCATGACAAAACAAAAAATGAAATCAAATTACATATTTACGGTATAAAAAATCTACTTGCTCCATTAACATTGCCAAAGTTGCCCTAATTTTAGAAATTTTTTGTTTGACATGATCTTCTAGACAACTCTGAGTACTTTTGTCTGCAGTCTCAATAGTTGATGTTGAAGATAAATCTGTAGAAAAATAAATGAAAAGCAAAATTTAATTCAATTGTCATATACATATTCAATGTATGATAGGGTTTTTCATCACAAATATTACCTCCTGATGTGCTGTTATCTACGTTATCTACTATATTAGCTTCTACACTTATGTCCACTCCTTTAAAGCTTTCATCTGAGCCAACTCCTATTTGAAATATACAATATATGTATTAGTTAAAACTTGTATTTTCTTAGATTTAAGATTACTGAGTATGAAACATACCTTTATCTACCATCATTGTTGGTAAAACTTCTATCCTTGGTTGAGTATCATCTGAAGTTAATGCTTCAAATATTGTCACACTATCTGGATTTTGAAATTCTTCCATTTCCATACTAGTTTCCATTTCTTCCATGGTAATATCTATGAACGAAATTACAAAGATAGAAAACTATTAAATCAAAAACCTTGTATATATTATTTAAAACAATAATAATAATAATCATTACAAGTGACATAGAAACCAATTTCTAAGTTTCATGATTCAGATAGTGCATGCAATTTAAATAAACTTTATATTTTACTTCATTCTTTTTGTATCTTTATTTGAAAAGCAAGAATCTAAGTTTAGATGCCAGCCCATTTTTGGTGAACCAACTGTGTTGTACTTGATAATTGGACAGAACCAATCAAAGAGTGCTGTCCATGGTTCTCAACCAAAAATTGGCTGGCTCCTTAGCTTAGATGCCCTCTTTTTCAAATAAAAATAGAAAGTAAATGAGGAAAAAAATGATAATAGAAGTAAATTAGCAACTTGATTAATATTGCATGCTAAAACTTTTTAAGCCAAAACCTAAAATATATGATTTAAAATTTAAATAATAAGTCATTACCTGTCTGTGTCTCTTTATGACAAATTGCATATGGATTTGGAGATAATTCAATATCCAATAGTGTTATTGGCAAAGGTGGAGAAAGAGCTTCACTTCTGGGTGTTTGCACCAACATTGACCTTAAGTAGCGTGGTGGGTGTGCACACTTCATTCTCCTACTTCTCATATCTATAAACATATATATAAGAAAAAAATTTAATAAAAAAAATTGAAATAATTATGCTGCATGCTTACTTTTCTAACATGTTTCAATGTTATATAGTAATATATTTATATTTTATTCTACTAACTCAGTTCTGCATGTTTCAATGTTATATACTAATATAGTTATATTTTACTCTACTAACTCATTTTTGTATGCTAAGTTTTCTAACCTTTTAAGTGTATATAGTTATATAGTTAAATTTTAATCTACTAACTCAGTTCTGCATGCTAACTTTTGTAACTTTTTGCAATTGTATATACTAATATAGTCAAAGTAACAGTCAGGAAATATTATTTTCCTGGATTCGTCAATGATGACGCAGTTCAAAAATAAACCCTTTTTTTATATTATAAAAAATTATTTCATATATAATTTTGAAACTTACATGTCCTTATCAATCTTCGAATCGATTTATAGTACTTCGGTTCTCTTCTCTTCAAATCACTATATTTTCTAAGACACTGTCGTCTTGTTCTTTTAATTTTTGAAATACGATGCATTCTTCTCAGCATCTCGTATATAATTTTGTCTCGGCATTCCTGTCTCACTCCCCTCACACCACCAATCCGTTTAGGGAAATATTTATCCATGGCATAAACTAATATCACCAATTCTCCAGCACCAAAAGGTTCAGGACGCGACATGTTTGACGATGACGTGATTAATCGTTATGTCAATCATTAGCGCATTGATCCAGATATGTATCCCCGAAAAATAGAGAAAAATATAATGTATATGTAGATTAATGTATTTTATGAAGGTTTGTAAATATCGATGTTTATAGTTATTACAAATGATATTTGTTTCATATACATTTTCTTTGTTTCAGATGTGTTGATATGTATTAAAATTTACTTTGTTTTACAATTGTTATTTTGTTTCTAAACATTTTCTTTGTTTCAGATGTGTATGTATTAACATTTATACTTTGGTTTACAATAGTTATTGTTTCTAAACATTTTTTTATTTGTTTCAGATGTGTTTTTATGTATTAAAATTTAATTTGGTTTACAATTTTTATTTTGTTTCTAAACATTTAATTTTTTTAAGATGTGTTTATATGTATTAAAATGTTGTTTGGTTTACAATTGTTATTTTGTTTCTAAACATTTTCTTTGTTTCATATGTGTTTATATGTATTAGAATTTATTTTGGTTTACAATTGTTATTTGGTTTCTAAACATTTCCTTTTTTTTCAGATGTGTTTATATGTATAACAAGTTACTTTGGTTTACAATTGTTAATATATAATGTTTAAAGATTATAATTTTGTAATAAAATAATTTATTTTGCCATTATTTTCTATATGCCACTATTCTTTTAACAAATCTTGAATGCAAAAATATATTATAAAGGTTAAGAAAATAAGTGCTAAGAGTAAGCCCTTAAGGTATTTATTTGAATATGGGAAAACCTAGTAGCTGTTAAAAATAGAGGTTAGAATAAAACAAATAAAATTAGCAAGTCTTTTTTAACTCAAAAATCCAATCTGATAACATAAAGCACTGTTGAATATACTGTCGCTTGTTACAGCTACAATTCAATGACACAATACAATGAATTAGCATCAGCTATGGAGGGATTACATTACAATAATCACATATGTAAAAGAGTGAGAGCAGCTGTAGACACTAGTGTGATGTCACAAAGACAATGTATTACCTATAATATATTGTCTGTAATAACTTTGATCATAAACTTTATTTATTTGAAACCTTTGATAATTGAAGATCAACAACTGTTATGTATTTAACTGTTTATCATGAGTGATTTTTAATAACCTTAACTCTTAAAAAAAAATGGAGACAAGTTAATAAAGAAAGTTTTTTATTGATCAACTGAAACTTTAATCCTCAAACACAAAATATTGTTCTGAAACCATGTCCCTTGTTGCATTTCCACGCCTATTAGCTTGTTCGACACATATTTCTTCTGGTAAATCATCAGTATCTATTGGATCTTCATCTTCTAATGGACAGCCTCTTTTAATTGCAATATTGTGCAGTATGCAGCAAACCAATATAATTTTGGCAACTTTCTCTGGTGCATACTGCATAGCACCACCAGAACGATCAAGACATCGAAACCGCATTTTCAAAAGACCGAAAGTCCTCTCAATAACCCCCCTGGTAGATCGGTGAGCTTCATTGAAACGTACTTGACTTCTGGTCTGTGGGTTGTTATAGGGAGTCAACAGCCATTCTGTACATGAGTACCCTCCATCTCCTAATAGAAGATATAATAAATATAAATATTAATATAAGAATAATTATAAAGATTCAGAACTATACAATACAATTAAACTATACAGATTACAGTCGACAAATTGGGCGCAATTTTGGTACATTGAAATGAGAGACATATTAGACGCCAGTTATGCTTACCTAGAAGCCATCCGTCAGGCATATTTCCCTCCTCGAACTTCCGGTATAACCCAGTCTGCCTTAAAATGTAAGAATCATGACAGGATCCAGGAAAGTTAGAACGGACACTGATAATCCTCATGTGGGGGTCACAGACCATCTGGACATTCAAGGAATGGAAATGCTTTCGATTCCTATAGATCTCCTCACGAGCTTGAAGTGGTCTTACAGCAACATGGGTACAGTCTATGGCACCTAGGACATTGGGCATCCCAGCCATCCTATAGAAATTTGACTTGATAGATTGCCATTCTTCAGGGGTAGATGGCAAACAAACATATCGATGAAAAATAACCATCATAGCCCCTATTACTTTGGATAAGTGGCGTGAAAAAGCAGATTGACTCATTCCAATAATGACGCTAGAAACTGCCTGAAAGGAGCCTGTTGCAAAAAAATGCAATGCCGCTAATAGTTTGAGAAGTCCCGGAATAGCTTGTGAACGAGCAGTCATCGGCTCCAAATGATCTTCAATCTCTCGATACAGGTGTAATATCGATTCACGATCAAGCCGGAATCTTTGTATGATCTCTCGGTCAGAAAGGCCGTGCAAACCAACCCGTGGAAGGAATACACGGGGGACTCGAACTCTCCTTCTTCTAACCAATCGATTAGCTACATTTCCAGTATTCTGTCTTCTAGCCCGGATTCGCATCAAACGGAGAATAAACAAAAACAGAATTCTCTCCATAGCTGCTGAAATGAACAATGTAAGTACAATGCTGATATTACTGCCTTTTATATATGTCTAGACTGGCGTCTAGAGTGACTTTCCTATTGTTTTGTACCTTGCCCGCCACCTAAAAGGTGGCGAGGCAAAAATAACGAGGTGGGAGCGGAAATTGACGCGAGCGGACAAATAGATTTTTTAGTACATTCGTTTTTGGCGAGTTGGTGGTCAAATGTATCTAATTACAGTAAAAAATGGAGAGGTAGCGAGGTATGGCGGATAAGTACGCTCGCAATTTTAAAGATGCGAGTTTTTACATAATTGACGGCTTTGTACATATCAGTTTGCGAGTTTGGGCGCGAGATTTGTTGCGGGTAGCTCGCTGACTGCTTAGTACATGGAGCCCATAGTCCTTAATCATGCTTAATCAGCAACAGGTAATACACCAATGTATATCCCAGCACCAATGTCATCAACCTATCAGTGTTGAGTTACACACATGCCCTCTAGTGCACTAATAATGTATTAGCACATTTATCTATAACCATTTACTTATCAGAATCAATAAAATTATTTAGAAATAACTACATGTTCAAATAGTCATAACATGCTGATTAATATATACAAATGCATTGCAGCAAAGACAATTACAGAAATACAGAATAATCTAAATATTTATTCATTCCTATAGGTTGCATTGAATTTAATTTGTGCATCCAAAATGCCTCTCTTCTTTCTAATATAAGCTCTCTATTGCCCCCTCTTTATGGATGTGGAACCATATCTATAACCTGGAAGTGAAAATGGCTGATATTATGGTCAAATTTTATAAAGTGAGAGGAAATTTACAATGTATATTGCTCTTGTGCTCATTAATCCTTTCTCAGACCCTGCAGGTGGTCTCTCCAATGTAGACCTTCCCAAATTGTTATTTGAGCATGTAGTTATATGTAAATATTTTTTATTGATTATGATAAGAAGTAAATGGCTATAGGTGAATGTGTTTTTAACTTGCAAAACATTATTGGTGTACTAACTCAACACTGAAAGGTTTATGCCATTGGTGCTGGATTATAAATTGGTGTTGCTGATTAAGCATGAGTAAGGACTAGATCAGGGGTCAGCAACCTTCGGCTCCCAGATGTTTTGTAACTACATTTCCCATGATGCTCAGATAGCCTAAAGAGTGTCTCAGCATCATGGGAAATGTAGTTCCAAAACATCTGGGAGCCGAAGGTTGCTGACCCCTGGTAGATGTACCAAACGTTGCTTGTATTGGTGACTCACAATATGTAATAAATGTATTTTGTATCCTGAGAAGTGCTGCTGATTGTTGGTCTTTGAATTGGAGGATATTGCAGCATCCTAGATTCAGCGCGCACTCACACAGATGCTGTGCATTTGTTGTGATTGGCTGTCCCTAGCATCAATCATTAGTGATACTATGGCAGGATTGGACAGGGGATGATGGAATACATGAATGGCCAGACCCCCTTTACATCATTACAAACAAAGGAGTTGATTAGCAAAATATTGCTCCTTCTCCGCATGTCTGCACCTTTTTTTGCTTCAACCGGCCAAAATGAACTATTGAATGAATCAATTTGGTCAAGCAATCATTCATTCTTCCTCCATTTCCTCCACTTTTGTCAAATTATGTATTCAGCTGTTTATGTGTCTGGGGTCTGAAGCTGGGTATATGTATATATCTTTGATCTGTACATAGGGGATCCTATGAGCCGCTACTCAAATAAATTCTAAATGATCCACGCCAGGTGATCAACATTACCACAATGATCACCTGGCTATTAGAATCTATATAGGGACATGGTTTTAGGGTTTCTGGGCTAAATCTACAAAATCTGTAGGTTTTTATTTTTTTAAATTGTGCATTTACCCCCATTACCCAGTGTTTGAAAGAGCAGGTGACTGGAGGTTTCTAGGGCTTAAGGAAGCTGAGATCGAAGGGTTTGAATTCTTACCTCCTCCATCCAGCTCCCTTAAAGGGACACTGAACCCAAATTTTTTCTTTCGTGATTCAGATAGAGCATGCAATTTTAAGCAACTTTCTAATTTACTCCTATTATCAATTTGTCTTCGTTCTCTTGCTATCTTTATTTGAAAAATAAACTAAACTTTTTTATTGGTTTAGACCTCTGGACAGCACTTTTTTATTGGTAGATAAATGTATCCACCAATCAGCAAGAACAACCGAGGTTGTTCACCAAAAATGGGCCGGCATCTAGACTTACATTCTTGCATTTCAAATAAAGATACCAAGAGAATGAAGAAAATTTGATAATAGGAATAAATTAGAAAGTTGCTTAAAATATCATGCTCTATTTGAATTACGAAAAAAAAATTTGGGTCCAGTGTTCTGCAGCACTTCTGGGTTTCCCAGGCATGGCATCATCAGGGATTCCACTGAGGTTTCCAGGCCACTAAATCACCAGGGATGAGGGGATGAGTGTAGAGGGGGCGCTTCAATGAGCTCCAAAAGTGGCTAACAACCTGGGATAACAACACGTGGTTGTCATTAAATCATTGTGTAGACCAGTGTTTCCAAAATACGGTCCTCACGTACCCCCAACAGGCCAGGTTTTCATTATAGCTCAATCAGTGCACAGGTGAAGTAATCAGCTGATCAGTTACCATGATTACTAACCTGCTCTCATCCATCAGCTGATTATTTCACCTGTGCACTAGTACAGCTATAATGAAAACCTAGCTTGTTGGAGGTACCTAAGGACCGCGTTTGGGAAACACTGGTGTAGACGATGACCACGTCATTATCTGTACTTTAAGGGAATAAAGGGATAATAAAGGGACAGGAATACCAAAGTTAAGCTTCCATGATTTAGGTAGAGCAAGATATTGTAAGAGACTCTTCAATTCACTTCTGTTATTAAATTTAAATGATCTTGGTATCGCTTGTTGAAAAGCATAGAAAAGCATACCAAGATAGACTCAGGAGCAGCTTATGATTGGTGGCTATGCACATAGGCCCCTATTGATCAAACTGCTGGTGTACAAGGTTCCCGTTTATAATTCCAGGAGCTAATTGCACAACCAATCACATGAGAGTAGGGCTTGTTAATCATCCCAGTCAGATCTGTCTGCTTTTGGACTAGTGTTGCAGGATTGCTTTTGTAAGACTGTACTCCTATGGCTCCAAAGCTTGATAAATAAAACCCATATACCTCTTTTCATTGGCTTAGCAGATGTACTCAGCTAGCTCTTAGTAGTGCATTTCTGCTCTTGCACTCACTTTAACTATGTGTTTCACCAAATTGCAGTTATATGTAAGCAACAGTGAAAAACTAAATGTATTTGCACATTAAAGCATATGACTAATTAAGCATCTCATACTGCAAAGCAACGTATATTCATTATTTATTTTGACAACTTTGGACTGCTTTGGATTTGCAAGTTCTTTTAAAACAACAAACTTAATTCAGATAAAATAATAAAAAAAAAAACTTTCCAATTTACTTATTTTATTAAATATACCTTTTTCTCTTGCTACACTTTTTTTTTTAAAAAAAATTAGCTCAATTCCATCAGATCATATTAAGGTAGACTTGGAGTATGCACTTAAAGGGACAGTCTAGACCAAAATAAGCTTTCATGATTCAGATAGAAAATGTAATTTTAAACAACCAATTTTGCTTTGTTCTCATGGTATTCTTATTTGAAAGCTAAACCTAGGAGGTTCATATTCTAATTTCTAAGCTTTTGAAGGCTGCCTCTTCTCTCAGGGCATTTTGACAGTTTTTCACCACTAGAGGGTGTTAGTTCACGTTTATCATATAGATAACACTGTGCTCAAGCATGTGGAGTTCCAGTGAGCAAGCTCTGATTGGCTAAAATGGATGTCTGTCAAAAGAACTGAAATAAGGGGGCAGTTTGCAGAGGCTTAGAAACAAGGTAATCACAGAGGGTAAAAAGTATATTTATATAACTGTGTTGGTTATGCAAAACTAGGGAATGGGTAATAAAGGGATTATCTATATTTTCATACAATAAAAATTCTGGTGTAGACTGTCCCTTTAATTTGAGAATTATCTATAATCATGTTAAAAACATTGTTGTAAATAGCTGCCATAAAATAATTCAAATATGTGCAATTTCCTGAGAATATATAGATATGCTTTCATGGAATGCTCAATGTAAATTAAACAAATATTACTTTGTACAAAATTTATGAGGAAAATAAATAATCAGCCTGTATTTTGTTTTAATTTGAGTTAAAACTATCTCATAAATATTACCGTTATACACAATTTTGGCACAAAGTATCACTAATACATTACGCTGATCATATATTCTAAATACCACCAAGCATTTGGCCATATGGTTCTACAGATGTGCACAAAGTGGCTCATGTTGCTTTTTAGATGTCTGCAATCATGATTCCACTGGAGTAATTGAAATATAAATTGCGAAAATTCAATTAAATAAATCTTAAATAGTTTTATTGAACTTTGTCTTCATTTAACACCTGCTAATTTAAATTATTAATGCAATCAAAATATTCAAACTGGGAGGAATATCCTTGTGTACTGAATGAAATACACAATTTTAACATTTGCCAAAACTGTTTATTTTCTTGTTTTTTTACTTACATGTATAACCTAAAGAAAGTACCAATCACAGCCAAGATTCACTAAAGTGTGGGGTAGATAGTCAGGTATGAATTATATGGCAGAACCGAGGGTTAGTGGTGGTTTCTCCCCTGGAGCATTGACAGCAGTGGCACTGGCAAGGCAAATGCTACAGCCCAAAATGTCACTTTTCTATTATATTATGGGACTCTTTTACAGCTGGCCTGAAAAGACTGGTAATGCATTCACTTGAGGGCTCACACAGGGGACTGATAGAGTCAGGGTAAGCTAGTATGGCTGGGTCTTGCTAGATTTATTATATTCAGGCATTAATACTTTACTATAGACATCCATAAGCTCTACATTATCCAGCTCTATTTTGTGTTGCACTTGTGAAACCTCAGCTAATCGAATTTAATATATTTAATCTTTGCCATTAAAAATGTATATATGTAGCTTCAAATAATAAAATAGATCAAATAAATCTATCTATCAAAAGGGGTTAAATCCATGCATATAGTAATGCTTCTGTTACACTGTTCTGCTGGCCCACTGGGATGAACTCTTTTTGTATGACAATTGCAATGAACCTCCAATCGGTGTTTGTGTCATATGACCTTTTGAAAGCCCTTAGGAAGCCTATGTAGAGAATGGGTGGGACTGATCTCTATGCCACAGCCCAGACGAAAGAGGAAATGAAGGGGGCGAAGATACCAAGTAGGATTATATATCTTGTATTATAAAATATATATACACTTTAAAAAAAAATGTAGTATGAGTGATAATAGTGCACCCTACACTATCCATTTAAAGTACAGAGTGCACTATAAAATGTTATATCTATGTTAAGAATCTCCTCTTTTTACAATCCACTTGTAATACCAGATTGTGCCCTATGCATAGAGCAAGTTTACGATAACACAACCTGCGAATTGGTTGTGCTCTAAAAATATTTAATTATGCACCAAGAAAAAAAATTGTGTTGCACTTTATTTATTTAGCCTGCTTTTCCTGTAATTGGTATCTGAAATTTCCACTGACCCAAGAGAGGCTGGAAGGAATCAAATGGAATTTAGATGCCTGCATGTTCCATAATGTCTGTTTCATTGATACAGCCCCTTATTTATATCTGTCACCTGAATGGCCACAGTAGATTCTAAAGATAAGAATAATGTAAACAATTCATATTTTGCTAAAAGAAAAGAAACAGAAAAGAAAAAAGAAATCACAGTGTAAAATGCTTTTGTGGGCAAATCTTTTTCAGTTTAGTGTTTCATTACTGGAAAATAGTACTCATATGTATAAACATAATTTGTCATTTTAAATTGAGACATTAAACACTTTGAGAATGTAATATATGGGGTTTGATTACAAATGGGAATCTATTTAGCGTTCACGCTCAAGCATAAACATCGCTAGAAATAATCTTTTTGCTAACCCTGGCATATTATAAGTTAAAAGTAAAACTTTTGAGTGCTAGCGAAACCTGATGCACGCTAACTAAAAGACTTTCGGCTAGATTACGAGTTTTGCGGTAACAGGGGTGCGGTGCTAACAAGCCTTTTTTTAAACGCTACCTTAAGACAACGCTGGTATTACAAGTTTTTTTTAACCCGACGTTAGCCACAAAAAAGTGAGCGTAGAGCAGAATTTAGCTCCACATCTCACTGTAATACCAGCGCTGCTTACGGTAGCGGTAAGCTGGCTAAACATGCTCGTGCACGATTTCCTCATAGGAAACAATGGGGCAGAGCCGGCTGAAAAAAAACCTAACACCTGCAAAAAAGCAGCGTTCAGCTCCTAACGCAGCCCCATTGTTTCCTATGGGGAAACCAAATTTATGTCTACACCTAACACCGTAACATGAACCCCGAGTCTAAACACCCCTAATCTTACACTTATTAACCCCTAATCTGCCGTCCCCGACATTGTCGCTACCTGCATTATAATTATTAACCCCTACTCTGCCGCTCCAGACACCGCCGCAACCTACATTATACTTATAAACCCCTAATCTGCTGCCCCCAACATCGCCGAACCCTACATTATATTTATTAACCCCTAATCTGCCCCCCAATGTCGCCGCAACCTAACTACATTTATTAAACCCTAATCTGCCGCAGCCAATGTCGCCGCCACTATAATTAAGTTATTAACCCCTAAACCTAAGTCTAACCCTAGCACCCCCCTAACTTAAATATAATTTAAATAAATCTAAATAAAATAACTACAATTAAATAAATAATTCCTATTTAAAACTAAATACTTAACTATAAAATAAACCATAAGATAGCTACAATATAATTAATAATTACATTGTAGCTATTTTAGGATTTATTTTTATTTTACAGGCAAGTTTGTATTTATTTTAACTAGGTACAATAGTTATTAAATAGTTATTAACTATTTAATAACTACCTAGCTAAAATAAATACAAAAGTACCTGTAAAATAAAACCTAACATAAGTTACAATTACACCTAACACTATACTATAATTAAATTAATTACCTAAACTACCTACAATTAAATACAATTAAATTAAATAAACTAAAGTATGAAAAACAACAAACACTAAATTACAGAAAATAAAAAAATAATTACAAAATAGAACTGGGTGCCCAGTCGCAATTGCGATCTCTGCACCCCCTGTAGTTTTGCCCCTGCCGACTCCACGTTAGACCTAAAGTGCGCAGCCCCAAGCTTGTAACACATATTTTACATTCCAATGTTAAACGTTAAATTTAAATGCGCTCAAATGAATGTGTTTACTTTCAATTTGTAATATGTGCGCAAATAAACACGCTCACAATATTCTTATATTCTATCCTTAAATGTTTAATAAGGTGTAATAGAAAAATAACTTGCAATTTTATTTAATTGTTTATATTGTCATTTTTTTTTAATTTAAAGGGACAGTCAAGTCCAAAACAACTTTCCAATTCAGTTTCATCACAGATTTTGCTTTGTTCTCTTGGTATTCTTAGTTGAAAGCTAAACCTAGAAGCTTCATATGCTAATTTCTTAGACCTTGAAGGCCGCTCTAATTTAAAAGCATTTTGACAGTTTTTCACCACTAGAGGGCGTTAGTTCATGTGTTTCATATAGATAACATTTAGCTCATGCACATAAATTTACAGAGGAGTGAGCACTGATTGGCTAAATTGCAAGTCTGTCAAAAGAGCTGAAATAAGGGGGAAGTCTGCAGAGGCTTAGATACAAGGTAATTACAGAGGTACAACGTATATTATTATAACTGTGTTGGTTATGCAAAACTGGGGAATGGGTAATTAAAGGATTATCTATCTTTTATAACAGCAAAAATTCTGGTGTTGACTGTCCCTTTAATTTAATCTGAAAATTATGGACTTTCCAGTGAGTCTATGTAAAGTAATGAGCACTGTCATGTTGTAACTTAGTCATCCTAAATTAAAAACCCCTTGCGCATGCGCACTTGTTCCGCTACAGACGAAAATTTCGTTTCAGCAGAGCAGCACACAGAAAAGAGAGCTAATGCCATACCATATAATTGTATAATTGCTCGTTTTCGATTATGTGGTTTTATGAGACTAACAAGAACAAATACAAAGAATAGTCTTAACAGCTCTTACACCGGCTGTCATGTGAATTGCAAAGCCAAGCACTTCACGATTTACATTAGATATGTGCATGGCGAAAAAATTCGGTTTGGTTCGGATCGATTCGGAAATTTTCGAATTTCGTTTTTTTCGGATCAGCCAATCGGATTGAACTTGATTCTGATTGGCTGATTCCATCAGCCAATCAGAAAATTCCTACCTTAATTCCGATTGGCTGATAGAATCCTATCAGCCAATCGGAATTCGAGGGACGCCATCTTGGATGACGTCCCTTAAAGGAACCGTCATTCGTCGGGAGACAACGGAAGAAGAGGATGGATCCGCGTCGCCTGCTTCAAGATAGACCCGCTCCGCACCGGATGGAAGAAGATCGAAGATGCCGCTTGGAGAAGATGTTTGCCGGTCCGGATGTCCTCTTCTTGCCGGATAGGAGGAAGACTTTGGAGCCTCTTCTGGACCTCTTCAGCACCGGATGATGGATCGCCAACCCCCGCTTGGGTTGGATGAAGATGTTGGAGCCAGGACGGATCGGTGAACCTGGTATGGTGAAGACAAGGTAGGAAGATCTTCAGGGGCTTAGTGTTAGGTTTATTTAAGGGGGGTTTGGGTTAGATTAGGGGTATGTGGGTGGTGGGTTGTAATGTTGGGGGGGGGGGATTGTATTTATTCTTTTACAGGCAAAAGAGCTGAAATTCTTGGGGCATGCCCCGCAAAGGGCCCTGTTCAGGGCTGGTAAGGTAAAAGAGCTTGTAACTTTTTTAATTTAGAATAGGGTAGGGAATTTTTTATTTTGGGGGGCTTTGTTATTTTATTAGGGGGCTTAGAGTAGGTGTAATTAGTTTAAAATTGTTGTAATATTTTTCTTATGTTTGTAAATATTTTTTTATTTTTTGTAACTTAGTTCTTTTTTATTTTTTGTACTTTAGCTAGTTTATTTAATTGTATTTTTTTTTAGCAATTGTGTTTAATTAATTTATTGATAGTGTAGTGTTAGGTTAATTGTAGGTAATTGTAGGTAGTTTATTTAATTAATTTATTGATAGGGTAGTGTTAGGTTTAATTATATCTTAGGTTAGGATTTATTTTACAGGTAATTTTGTTATTATTTTAACTAGGTAACTATTAAATAGTTCTTAACTATTTAATAGCTATTGTACCTAGTTAAAATAAATACCAAGTTGCCTGTAAAATAAATATTAATCCTAAAATAGCTATAATATAATTATAATTTATATTGTAGCTATATTAGGATTTATTTTACAGGTAAGTATTTAGCTTTAAATAGGAATCATTTATTTAATAATAGTTAATTAATTTCGTTAGATGTAAATTATATTTAAGTTAGGGGGGTGTTAGGGTTAGACTTAGCTTTAGGGGTTAATCAATTTATTAGAATAGCGGTGAGCTCCGGTCGTCAGATTAGGGGTTAATAATTGAAGGTAGGTGTCGGCGATGTTAGGGAGGGCAGATTAGGGGTTAATACTATTTATGATAGGGTTAGTGAGGCGGATTAGGGGTTAATAACTTTATTATAGTAGCGCTCAGGTCCGCTCGGCAGATTAGGGGTTAATAAGTGTAGGCAGGTGTCGGCGACGTTGAGGGGGGCAGATTAGGGGTTAATAAATATAATATAGGGGTCGGCGGTGTTAGGGGTAGCAGATTAGGGGTACATAGGGATAACGTAGGTGGCGGCGCTTTGCGGTCGGAAGATTAGGGGTTAATTATTTTAAGTAGCTGGCGGCGACGTTGTGGGGGGCAGGTTAGGGGTTAATAAATGTAATACAGGGGTCGGCGGGGTTAGGGGCAGCAGATTAGGGGTACATAAGTATAACGTAGGTGGCGGTCAGCAGATTAGGGGTTAAAAATTTTAATCGAGTGGCGGCGATGTGGGGGGAGCTCGGTTTAGGGGTACATAGGTAGTTTATGGGTGTTAGTGTACTTTAGGGTACAGTAGTTAAGAGCTTTATGAACCGGCGTTAGCCAGAAAGCTCTTAACTCCTGCTATTTTCAGGCGGCTGGAGTTTTGTCGTTAGAGCTCTAACGCTCACTTCAGCCACGACTCTAAATACCGGCGTTAGAAAGATCCCATTGAAAAGATAGGATACGCAAATGGCGTAGGGGGATCTGCGGTATGGAAAAGTCGCGGCTGGAAAGTGAGCGTTAGACCCTTTAATCACTGACTCCAAATACCAGCGGGCGGCCAAAACCAGCGTTAGGAGCCTCTAACGCTGGTTTTGACGGCTACCGCCGAACTCCAAATCTAGGCCAAGGTAATTACTGTTTTAACCTGTAGGTGAAGAGATTAGATTAGTGGAAATTATATTAAAACATAATGGTACCTATTACTTTATAGAAATTAAACTTTACACCTATTTATTTTTAATATATTATGAAAAATATATCTGCATACTATTCTCAGAATAATCTTTGCTTTACATCATAATATTTATTTATTGTTGAATATCTGTTTAAAATAGTTTTGTCTCCTTTGTTGAGTACTATAGGACAGCAATGCACACAGAGCCTACCACTTAAGCTTAAAGGGACACTGAACCCAAATGTTTTATTTCATGATTCAGACAGAGCATGACATTTTAAGCAACTTTCTAATTTACTCCTATTATCAATATTTCTTTGTTCTCTTGCTATCTTTATTTAAAAAGCAGGAAAGTGATGCATAGGAGCCGGACCATTTTTGGTTGAGAACCTGGGTTATGCTTGCTTATTGGTGGGTAAATGTCAGCCTCCAATAAACAAGCACTATCCATGGTACTGAACCTAAAATGGGCTGGCTGCTAAGATTTACATTCATGATTTTCAAATAAAGATAGCAAGAGAAAGAAGAAAAATTGATAATAGGAGTAAATTAGAAAGTTGCTTAAAAAGGCATGCTCTATCTGAATCATGAAAGAAAAAAAAATGGGTTTAGTGTTCCTTTAAGTAGAGAAACTCTATATGAAGCTCGAAGCCATTAGATGTTATATGCTAATGAACTAATCACTTATGGTTCATACATGGATTTAATGCAAGCATTTTAATTTAGTACAGACATTTTAAGCACCAATTATATAGTAACGGTTTAACTAAAGATTGATTCTAAATATTGCTATACAGAAGTATCCATTATTGCTTTTCAACATAAAGCATTGAGTTTATTTTAGTGCAGGTATTCAATGTTTTTACATTACATCTAGTTTGTAACATATACTACTGAAAAATTGTATAAAAATGCATGTGAAACAGGATAAAAATGGTAGCTGAAATATTGAGCTTCTGTTGCAGTTTTTAGCAAGTGATCATTTGTTTGCCATCTTGTACTCAGTCTTTGAAGCCAACAGTTAATAAATTACCCCATAAGGGTTCCTTTATATTTCATATAAGATATTTAAAGTTCTCCAATGTAGAAAGACTGTATTAAAATTGCAGAGTATCCATTAAACTCTACTCCAGCACTGTAGTTTCTGCACAGTTATATGGTCTGTATTTCAAATCTGCTGTTATAAGTTAAACTCTTGATACAACCACTCCCAAAGTCATATAGAATACATATTGTAAACCTTTATCTATATACACGATAAGTATAGACTACTAAAGGTGATATGGCAGTAGCCCTGGAGCAGAACTGCATGCCATGTGCCAACAAGCTTTTTTTGTGTTCGCCAGCATGAACACTTATGTAATAGAAAGGGCACTGTCAGTGCATAAAAATAAATTATATTTGCCATTTTCTCTAACTGTAGATACCTGAAAGACTTATCTGAAGGGGTGGAAATACCATCAGTGTAGCAGGTGCAGTGGCATCAGTGCCCAAGTGCTGTGGGGAGCCTTTATTTGTGCAGGTTGCAGGTCCTTTTATCTATCCTCAAAATCATTATACAGATCACCACGTATATTATTACGATTGCTTACTACTGAGTTACCAACGGGGGTGGGGGGGCTCTGTTAAGTAGGTTTTCTACTGCTGAAGGTTGTTGGATTATACAATATTGTGCCTATCATGTCTATGGCAGGGGTGCCCAATAGGTAGATCGGGATCTACCAGTAGATCCCGAAGGCGCTGCTGGTAGATTGCGGCCAATGTGATCAAAATGATGTGGTCAAGTTACGCGATCTCAACTCTGGGACGTGAATAGAGTATGGTTGCTAGGGATACCGCTTTATCTACTGCAGTGTGTGAAGGGGCAGGTCATTAAACAGTCTGATGGTCAGACATGAAAAGTGCTACAGGATTGGATCTGAGGGACATCGATTTCAACCAATCAATGTAAATGATTTTTGAAACACAACACAATTGACCTATCAAAAGCATGGTTGCGTGGGTACTCTCGCAATGGATATGGCGGTATACTATAGTTAGGAAAGTAAGCATAAAAATATAGAAAAATTAAAGGCAGAGGTTACTGTGCTATGCTAAAGGAATAAGTCTGATTGACGTCTGGCAAATGAACGTGTTGACCCGATAAGAAATGGTCTGCATGGCACGCTATTGAAATTTATTTGTGAAGCCTCACTGGGTCATACCAGGCCAAGCTCGCAGCGCAAAGTAAAGGGGGTCAGTGGCAGTAATTTGAATGCAGTGTTTTGTAACATGGCACAAGGGGTAACCCAAATTAAAGTCAGTGCTACTTTTGTCGTCAGGATTAATCTGTTGTATATTTATGCTTTTGCACATCCACATGTTGGTAAATCATGCAACCTTAAAGGGATATGAAACACACATTTTATTTTATTTTCATGATTCAGATATAGAACATGCAATTTTAAACAACTTTCTAATTTACTCCTATTATCATGCTTTCTTTATTCTCTTGGTATCTTTATTTAAAATGCAGGAATGCAAGATTAGGAGCTGGACCATTTTTAGTGGGTAGATCTGGTCATCTGAAAACTAGATTCCAACACAAAAAAGTGTGGGCACCCCTGGTCTATGGTAATGGATTTTGTCAATGTCAAAAATATATGACAACATAAAATGTGTTTTTCCCTTTAATTATTCCCATTAAACAGATTCACATAATACCAGATTGGTGTCATCTGTTCAATTTTTACTTTATGAGCCTTGTTTGTATAATTCAAACTCCCCTTATTAGCAATCTATTCAAACAAATAAATAATTGTGGCATGTGAAATTACCATTGATACTCAATTCTGAAGTTGTTCCAGTAAAATAGATCTCTTGTAGAACGGAAACACAATATGTTATGGAGAGAGCACATATCTATCAGCTTATAGAACACAACAGTGCATGAGCTACTTAATCAGGTGGATGAACGTTTCTCAATTTGTATTTGTTTTTTTTCTCAGGGAAAAGTATTCAGTCTAGGACCATTCACTCTACCTTCTTATTTTCTTTACATAGTATCTGCTAAGATAAGTTATTTCATTTGAAAAACATGGGAGTAAACCTTATTCCAGAAGAAGAAAAAAATAGCAACAAATTTGTTAACAAAATCTGGATTTTTTTTATCAGTAGTCTGTGATATTTTTAACACAAACTGATCCATAATGTATAAATATATTTTCCTTCAGTAATAAAATGACATTATTTGATCAATCTTGGTATTTCATTACCACACCACATGTATTGTGCCAGCACTGCCCTCTACCTGAAGTCCAAGGTAAATAAAGTTATATCTGCAACACCAGCATCGCATGCCGCGCTTTACAGGATGACTATAGTAGCACCATATGATACTAATCATTGGTGGTTATAGGAGATAAATGGTGCTCTAAGGAAAAAGGAACCTTTCAATCATTCACACTCACTTAATGCTTGTGCAAAGTAAAATGTTTCACAAATAAGAGAATGTCAGATTTGGATTAACAGTAATAAACTTACACAGCAAAAAAAACTTTCAATGGTGACTCACTAAGTTATGATTAGTATGCAATACTTAGCATTTATTTTTCTTTATCAGTAATTGGACAAAATTGACTAAATTATAATATGTTTAATTAGATGTTTTCAGTTTTTTTCCCCAAGGAGATAATTTCCTGTCTAGAGAGAGAATATGTGATATAATTTGTTCATTTCTGTGTATTGGTTCTCTACAACTGCGGAGCAGCAGTTTATAGTTCCCAAATATTTTCCTATAAAAAAGTATAATGATATATAATTTCTATGGAGTCACCTACTCTCTGGCTACTAAAAAACAATTTAGTTTATCCTGAGCTTGTTTGTCTACTCTAGGTATGAGGCAGAATGATATTAAATATATATTGCTATATGCTATTGTTACTTGATAAACTTATTGGTTATTTGTTAGTTTGCAAATTGGCACACAAGTTACTTGTTGGTATAATGGTCACATTTACAAGTAAATTCCTATTACAGTTCAAGCTAGTTACATTTCCCTATAATGATTAAACTTGTATAGAAGAGCATTTAAGATACAAACAGCAGCAGGAACATCATTGTAGTTCAACAATAACTTCAGTGAAGCATTTAGGAGCCATTGCTCCAATCAGTCTTATATGCTTTTAATTGGGCCATGTATGTATGATCAACAATAACTGCAGGTCTTAATTAATAATTAATGGATCAGATTTTGTATCTATCTACTGAAGAACAGGTCCCCTGGTCCTAGTCTGCCTTCTCTTCCTGTTATGCATTGTAATTCAGTATAGAAATAGCACTGATTAATCTGTTGCCACCTTAAACATAAATATTATATTATTATTATTAGTGCATGGGACCTACAACATTAGTCTGTGTAGTGTGCACCTTCATTGCCAACTAAACCCTGTGCAGAGAGCCAAGGCTGAGCAGTACATTGTCAGTTATAATGCAAGTTGCATCACTACTCACACAGTATCATTACTGGCTCCTGAGCAGACAGGCATAAGCTATCAGTGCGGCTGCTTGTGGCATACAAAAGGCTGTGCTGTATGTCAAGTGCAAATAGTAATAGTGTTTACTAGAAGAAGTCCTGCTATTACAAATTGCAAAACTAATCTAACTAATACTGAAATGCACTGATGCACATATAAACTTTGATTGTAATGCACCTTTACACAAGGTTATATAGCAAATACATTTAAAGCGACAAAAAACTCCACATTTTTCTTTCATGATTCAGACAGAGGATACAATTTTAAACACCATTGCATTTGTTGAAGAAATAGCAGTGCACATGGGTGAGCCAATCAAAAGAGGCATCTATGTACAATCAGCCGCTACTGAGCCTATTTAGATATGCTTTTTGACAAAGGATATCAAGAGAATGAAGCAAATTAGATAATAGAAGTTGTTTAAAATGGCATGATCTTTCTTAATTATAAAAGAAAAAAAATTGGGTTTCAGGACCCTTTAAGAAAGGTTTTATAGAAAATACAAACACAATCAGTGCACTATGATCACTAATATCATGTTAATTGAAGCAAGATTATATATAGGGAACACAAATATGAACACAATTGGTGCTCTGCAATCACCAAAGTGTAGAATTCTTCATCTATCATCAGTGACCATTGTTATACAAAAGTTGCTGCTTTAGGGTATTTAAAAGTTTTCAAGTCATGTATATTTATGAATGCTGTGCCAATTTGAGATTTATTAAGTCTTAATGTTTAATAGCATAATATTGATTTGAAAAATATAATATAGGAATTTGAAAGTATATTAAAAACATATTTATTGTGTCAAATTAGTACTGTAAAGCTGATTTCACACTTACAATATCCCTTTAATTGCAATTTATTGTTAAATGATCTCTCCCTGTGAATAATAATTATACTATGGCAAAAGTTAAAGTAACCACAAACACAGCAGTGCAAAGGTTCACTGAATAATTATTATATATGTACAGTATATATATATATATATATATATATATATATATATATATATATATATATATATATATATATATATATATATGCAACTCTCAGAAGGGCCCTCTACCCATTTGATCCCTATAAATGTTACCTTGTATACCACCAATGCTTATAGCATTGCGGAATCTGATGGCGCTCTACAAATAACCAATAACAATAATAATAATATATATATATAAACAATTACAAGTAAATATCCCATATTCTCTAGTCAAAAATAATACAGAAATTGTTTTACATCAAATTAACATTTAACATTTTCAGAAATAAAACATTTTAAATTCAATTCAACTAGCTCAGATTTGATGCAATCTCAAATCTACTCTGGATTATGTGATTGAGATCTGTTTAAACTCTATCTGACAGCCAAAAGATGAAAAATAACTGAGAAGAACAGTAGTATAGTATTTACTACAGCTTATAGCAAATTGAACTGAAAAAATAACAAAATGGAAAGTACTTGTGCTTCATTTGCAATAATTATGGTATTTTAGTAGGTGTTTCCAATATCTTTTTAGCCGGCTGCTGGGTAAATTGGTTAGTGAAAAACTGCGAATATTTTATCATGGCAACTAATTGTTCACAATAATTAATTCTTTAAAGCAAAAAATACTTTTACAATATTTGAATTGATATTCACCTGATTGTTATTTATTTTTCAACATGAAGATAGAAAATTGAGATACTGTCTATACTCTAGACTATAACATAATGACGCAGAACCTCAACAAGATTTAAGTGACTGTACTGGACAACATTAAAGGCTTATACAGTCTGTTCAATCCCTCCAGAATCTCCAGCTTCATTATTTGCAAATGCTATTCTAAACAGCTGATTTTCTAAATATGCTCATTTATGTATTCTCTACTGAACTAGCTGCAGGAAATATTTTAGGAACAGGATAAACTGTAGTGGCCGAAGTGGTCTTTTAGTATATTTAGTCCTGTGCAAATTCACTGGAAGCCAATGAGGATTAACATTTGCTGGATAAGTGTGGTTAAAAATGTACTTATACTGTGACATTTATATATAGAGAGAGGACTTTAAAAGCTTAGAAGACCAAAGAAGACATAATTTAGTAACTGCTGCTTGTATATGAGCAGTGATTATATATTAACAAAACAGGTACATTTGAAACAGTGAAAAATAGCTTTAAACACCTAGTGCTATACTTGGAGATTTGCATAGATGTTAGGTGTAATAGGATTAACTTGCCGTCTTTAAAAGGGACATAAACCTAGGCTGACCATATTGCCGCTTTAAGAAGGAACACATATGAAAAATACATATGTGAGGGTTCTTATACAAAACCATTTCTTTAAACAGCCCTGAAAACAGCCCTGACACATGTATTTTTCATATGTGTCCCTTTTTAAAGCGGCAATACGGTCAGCCTACATAAACCCCACATTTTTCTTTCATGATTCAGATAGAACATACAATTTTAAACAGCTTTCCAATGTACTTATTTTATAAACTTTTCTTTGTTTAATTGTTATCCTTTGTGGAAAAGTAGGACGGTAAGTTCAAGAGTGTGCACGAGTCTGCGACACTATATAGCAGCAGTTTTGCAACAATGTTATAGATTAGCAAGAGCACTAGATAGGAGCACTATTTCCAGTCTTGAAGTACTTCAGATATGTGCACGCTACCTACCTAGGTATCTATTCAACAAAGAATAACATAAGAATGAAACAAATTTGATAATAGAAATACATTGGAAAGTTTTCAGAAGTTGTATTCTCTATCTGAATCATGAAAGAAAAAAAATGTGTGTTTCATGTCCCTTTAAGGTCAAGCACTCTTAAGACATTTAGGCGAAACAAATTAAGCAACAGTAGGTAAAGCATTAAGTAGGCTGCTAACTAATTTAAAAGTGCCAGCTTTAGGATGTAAAATATTTTTCAGTGCTTAAAGGGATATGAAACCCAAAAATTTTCTTTCATGATTCAGATAGAAAATAAAATTTAAAAAAGTTTCCAATTTACTTATATTATCAAATGTGCTTTGTTCTCTTGTTATTCTTTGTTAAAGAGAAATCCAGATAGGTAGCATGTAGATGTCTACAGCACTACATGACAGGAAATAGTACTGCCATCTAGTGTTCTTGCTGATGTATAACATTGTTTCATAACTGCTGCCATATAGTACTGCAGAAATGTGCACACTCCTGAACTAACCTTCCTGATTTTCAGTGAAGAATAACAAAAAGCGAAGAAGATTTCATAATATAAGTCAATTGGAAAGTTGTTTAAAATTGTATGTTCTTTCAAAATCATGAAAGATAAAAAAAAATATGTTGTCCCTTTAAAGGGACACTCAGGTTTTATTAAATTTTCATGATTCAGATACAGCATGTAATTTTAAACAACTTTCCAATTTACTTCCATTAAAAAAAATGTGCACAGTCTTTTATATTTACACTTTTTTTTCTCATCAGCTCCTACTGAGCATGTGCAAGAACTCAGACTATACGTATATGCATTTGTGATTGGCCGATTGCTATCACATGGTAAAGGGGGAGTGGAAATATACATAACTTTGAAATGTGTTAGAAAAGAATCTACTACTCATTTGAAATTCAGAGTAAATGCTATTGTATTGTCTTGTTATTTTGCATTTGTTGATTATGCAAATCTGCTGTGTTTACTGGTCCTTTAATTTAATACAGCTAGCAAATAAATAATTAAATATATCAAATTTACTGAATCAAATGAAAGTTAAATACAATAGCTGAAGTTAAATGATTAATGTCCTATGACAAATAATGTCTTTATTTAATACACTAACTGAATATATAAACTTTTCTGAATTTTATATTTTTTGTTCATAGAAAATTGCAATTTTCAGAGATAATGTAAAAAGTAACGTATATATACATATTTAAAGGGATATGAACCCCAACAATTTTCTTTTGTGATTCAGACAGAACATACAATTTAAAAAAAGTTTCCAATTAACTTCTACTATCAAATTTGCTTAGTTCCTGGGATATTCTGTTTGGAAGCGATAACTAGGAAGGCATCTGGAGCACAATTTAGCAGGAAATAGTGCTGCCACCTAGTGTTTTTGCAAAGGTAGTATTCTTGCAAAACAAGTGACATCAAGTGCTCAAAAAATGGGCCGGCTCTTAAGCATATGCCCCTGCTTTTCAACAAAAGATACCAAGAAAACAAAGAAAAATTGACAATAGAAATAAATTAGAAAGTTGTTTAAAATTGCATTGCAATCTGAATTATGAAAGAAAAATGTGGAGTTTCATATCCTTTTAACTTGTTCTAAACAATTTTAAAATTGATTTTCCTAACACTAAAAAATACCCAACTGTGTTGCCAATGCTGAATAAAGTGGATTTTTTTTATTTCACATAGAGTACTGTTTAACACTTTGGTATCCAGAAGACAGGAAACACTAAGGGCCAGATTACAAGTGGAGCAGTAATTAACTATCGTGCTCGTACTCTGCTAGAAAAAGCTTTATGCTCAAGTCAGGTAGCGCTTGAATTGCAAGTTGAAAATAAACAGTTTTCGCTTGCATGCTAACCCGATGCACGTAAAAAAAAAACAAAGTTAAAATATTGTGTGCGCAATAACGTATTCCCCCATAATTTTCAATGTAGCAAAAAAAGTGAACAAAAAACTAACACCCTACTCACGCTCAAACATGATGCGCTAACGCAACATGAAAAAAAAAATATTTCACATTCCAATGTTCTTCACATAGAAAAATATGTTCTATTTATTCATAAATACATATTTCTATAAATATCTGATGGTATTTTGGTACAATACATATCTATACCTAAATATAGATGATTATATATTGGTACAGATATATATATATATATATATATATATAAAACACAGGAATGGACCGCACTCACAGACTGGACTGGGTACACATCCTAAGCCACTGTTAACTCCACAGCCCTGAACACTGACAGACAGCTGCAAAGTTCCCAGCAACCCAGGCAGTTAACCCCCGAGCAACCTGGGTGTCAGGTCCGCAGGGGAGCATTACAATCATTAACACAAAACACAAAAAACCCAGCACTCACTAGCAGATTCACAGCAAAGCCTGTGTCACCCTGGGAGGTTCCCAGTTGGTTTGTTTGGAAGTATGCATTGTTTGGAAGTATGCATTGTGTGGGTGCTGGTTAGGGTCCCAGGAAGGGGGAGACCTTGTCGTGGTCCTGGGCTTAATCCTTTGGCGCCAAATGTAACTGACTTCCCCCAGTTTTGCTTTTAAACATTGCTGTGAATCTGCTAGTGAGTGCTGGGTTTTTTGTTTTTTGTATATATATATATATATATATATATATATATATATATATATATATATATATATATATATATATATATATATATATATATATATATATATATATATATGGGAATATCTATTTATAAAGACTTGGAACATATTCCCCTATGTGAAGGACATTGGAATGTGAAATATTTACAGTAAATGCACAGTTAAACACTTTATTAATTATGAATATTGCATATATATATATATATATATATATATATATATATATATATGCTTTGTTATGTTTTCATTTACTTGACTGCAAAGGGCTCCAATGTCTAAATGTGTGTGTGTGTGTGTTTATATGTGTATATATGTCTGTAAATACATACACTATATATATATATATATATATATATATATATATATATATATATATATATATATATACTGTATATGTGCGTGTGTACATATGTATTTGTGTTTATATGTGTGTATATACACATATAAAGACATAAACGCATGTATATACATATAAACATGTAGATAGATGAACATACACATATGTTAAAGCCCTTTGCCTGACTTTTTTTCTAACATCTGAGACCTCATATCTTTGAGCACTTATACATTTTTTTCGTTATTATGAGTGTAACTGTACTTTTTAATGTATTTTGAAGTGTTTGTGTCATTTTTTCATTTTGAGAAACAGTTGAGCAGAGCTCTGAGGATGTGGTAATCATTCTAGCATAAATCGCAAATTGAGCTGAAGCGATCACGTTTACTTTCAGCTTGTAATATGAGCGGTAAACCCAACGAGCGCAAACACCCATGATAAACTCATTTTTGCTTGTGCACAACTGTTAATGCACCACTAGTAAGCTGACCCTTTATGGGTTAATAAAAGTGCCTATTTTAGTACATTATAAGGTAAAATATTCACATGAAAACATCAAATATACATTTTATTGCTTGGTTATAGAACACTGCATTTTATAGGGGCTAATAAAAATGTAGCTAAATGTGTGCAGCAAAATCAGATCAAGCATACGACTACTCACACATTAATAGGGCACTGTAAGTTTGCTTCAAAGTCTTATATTTAATAGTGTTATACTCTGCATGGTTAACGTTTTCTCCACTTTATAAGGTTACTAAAATTACTCATTTTGCCACTACTAAAGTACAATGTGCACAGTTTTAATGAGAAACTAAAAACTATAATTAAAGCATTATTTTTTTAACCAATATGACAACAGCAAAGCTTGTACCCCTCATAACTCCATACATTTGTATATGGGGCTTAGAAGAAGAAATTATGAAGCAAGGACTTACCCTTTCTTAGAATTTGAAATGCTAGTCTGGGCTGAGATGCTCTGAGCGCCACAGACAATGTATCTTCTCTCCCAGGGAATGAGGCAGACCTCTCTGGCATTAGCCTAATCCTGAGTCTGCCCTCCTTAGACTTCAGCCACCAGCTAAACAGGTCAGTTAAGTTAAACTCCAGCTTCCTCTTCAGTGAAGCACTCTGTGGGTTTGTCCCTTGCCCCTCATTGCTGTCATTCTTGTTCTCTCCGTGGTGCAAAGGTCCCCATCCCACCCCACAACCATCCCGGATCATTTCTTCACCCACTTCCAGCAGGAGCTGTTTGGATCTGCGTAGACTTTTTAGGAAACCAGATTTCAGCACCTTGGACAGCACTGTTCTCTGGGGCCGTGCTGAAAGCTGCTCTTTCTTCAAGTCCTGCACAATCTGCCCATAGTGACCCAATGATTCCACCAGTGGCCAACAGTCTAGAGAAAGGCTGGAGCTAGCCTGGAAGTTGGTGTTCACAGCTCCTGCAGGGAAAAGTCCTAGCAAATCTCTAAGGGAGTTACGGAATGCTGCAGGAATAACAAAATCTACAGCAAGGTTCTTCCTTTTTAGCCTATTGAATATTGGCTCCTTTGGTCCAGGCAGGGCATGGCTGTGGGGTGACAGGGCAGCCCTTCTCTCAAGAGTGTTGCAGAAACCTATGGTATACAACAGCAGAGCAGCCGCAAGCAGGTAAGCATAGCATTTGACTGTCATACTGTGAGTGATGCAGATCTAGGGTTCAGATCTTAAATCAATTATTATAGAACTGCAGCAATGCTTAAAACATTGACTAATCTCCCCAATACTGTCAGATGTTTTTGCTGTCTTGTTATCCAGCTACCCTTGTATAAGTTTTCCAGAGTTGAGATAAGAAAAATGCTGTTAGAGATGATGTTTCTGTTGTTGGATTATCATGAAGATCTGAAATGTTATCAGACATTCACTCATCTAGTTTAGCTGCAGAGATAAAAATATTCCAGTGAGGTTTCTCTAGGGGAACCTGTGCTTATTTTTGAGCAGCACAGTGCTATGAGAAAGGCAGTTTTGCAGCATGCAGCTATGACATGTTAAAACCAGTATCTCTGCTCTTTCTCAAAGTGCTGATATGTTGAAGGATCCCTGGGTCTTCCCCAATGCAATTCAGCTTTCTCCTGCAGCACTATGACAGCATCTCACCATCACCACCCTCTGGACAGTCTGCTTGCTGTGTTCACAAAGATTTCAGCATCCAGCAGCAGCAGCAGCCGACAAACTCATCCCAGTGTCACTTCAAGCAATTAGGCAGCTCTCTTGAATTTACAGTCTCCAACTACCCGCCACTGTGCAACCATCATCTGGATTCTGTGATGTCACACCTATCTGTACATCCCATCCAATAGCATGCTGGAATTGACTCTTATGTAAATGAGTCTAGTTAGTGTGGGACACATGATACACCTGACATTCCAATTCACAATAAAAATGACTCTACAATAAACAGCATGTCACAGACATGAGCTGGACTGCTGGGAGTCACACACTGAACAAAGCTGCCTAAGAGGAAGAGCACACAGCCTATTACTAAATATTTAATGCTTCTCTAGGCTGATATGTGAAACATGCATGCCTCATATCACCAGGAATTGCTTTGGGACTTTATTTGCTTTTATCACTTAGACATAGAGAAGCTGATTTAATAAGTTTGATTTCCCTCTGTTTTAGTAACCATGCATAGTATAACAACATTCAAGCTAAGACTTTGAAGAAACATGATACTGCCCTGTACATTTGTTAGTAGCTGTATGATTGGTCTGATTTTTTGCACACATTTAATTACATTATTTTTATGAACCTTACATTTTTACATTTTAACTTCAATATGTTTTCTTATAATGTATTATGAATGTGCAGCCTTCTGGCTGCCAAGTAGTTAAAGATAATTGGTTAATGTGAAGTAGCATTAGCAAAATAGCTGGGCATTTTTAAGATTTAGGGAATTAAAGGTAAGTATAAAAAAAATACAGCAAATTAGAACAAGTTAAAATATCTATAGATTTTACTTATATTTAAAAATTGCAATTTTCTATGAACAACAAATAGAAAATTCAGATGAGTTTGAAATGTATAACTATACCAGTTGTATACAGAGCTGGTGAATACATTAGAAAAAGTCTATTTAACAAAACAGAATATATACCTTTTAAATAAACATGTTTCCCTTTTATATAGATGTGGGGTGTAGGACAGTAGGGTGCCAACTAAAAGCAAAGGAGGGCTATATTGTTTGATGGGGTCTTAGGGAGCACAACCATGTTTTATTGTATTAAATATAGACAATCATTTGTTATAGAATATTAATCATTTAGCTTCAAATGTTGTATTTCACTTTGATTTCATTCAGTAAACTTTATATGTAAACTGCATGACAATTGAGTACTGAATAGTAATATACACCGTAAAGCTGGCACATTTAAATGAGATAGAAGCCTACTTAATGCTTTACCTAATTATGCTTAATTTGTTCTACCCACATGTCTTAGAAGCACTTGACCTTAGGAGATTGCAAATAAACGCTGTTACTTCTACCATCTCTGCAAATCTCTCAGTATATCACAAGGTTTAAAGCCAATTTACACTGAATGTAACTGTTTTCTTAATGTATATTTACTGCTCATATATAAAAACTGCTACTGAAATATTTCTTCTTTTTATTTAAAGCTCATTGGCTGTCAGTGAATTTGCACAGGGCAATATTTCACTAAAGAAATCTTCAATCACTACAGCTTTAACCAGTTCCTAAAATATTGTATGCACACAGTCTTGTACAGAATGGAGAGATGAGTTTGTTTAGTAAATCAGCTGTATAGGATAGAATTTAAAATGGTGAAGAGGGAAAGTCTAGAGAGACTAAACATACTGTTTAAGTCTTTTCTTTTGTCCCATGTCTTACACTCCCATCTTGCAGTTGATAGAATGCTTTTATATAGCAGTGGTAGCAGTCTATTGCAGTGATGGCCAGCTCTACACATCGGAGCTACAGATCAATATGTTAAAATCCTCAATGGCCACATACTCATTTATGGCTATTAAAACAAACACATAAGAGAGAGATTGGGAGGGAAAGGTAGGGAGATATATGGAGGGAGAGGTTAGGTATAGATACATCGTGAGAGGTAGATGTGTAGACAAAGAGAAAGATGTAAGGAGGGTGACATACAGAAAGGTATAGGGAGGTGGAAGTAGAAAGAGAATGATAGGGAAGGGGAAGTAGAAAGAGAATGATAGTGATGGGGAAGTAGAGAGAGTGATAGGGAGGGGGAAGTAGAAAGAGAATGATAGGGAGGGGGAAGTAGAAAGAGAATGATAGGGAGGGGGAAGTAGAAAAAGAGAGTGATAAGGAGAGGGAAGTAGATAGGGAGGGGGAAGTAGAAAGAGAATGATAGAGAGGGGGAAGTAGAAATAGAATGATAGTGATGGGGAAGTAGAGAGAGTGATAGACAGGGGGAAGTAGATAGGGAGGGGGAAGTAGAAAGTGATTGATAGCGAGGGGGAAGTAGAAAAAGAGAGTGATAGGGAGAGGGAAGTAGATAGGGAGGGGGAAGTAGAAAGTGATTGATAGTGAGGGGAAAGTTGAAAGAGAGTGATAGGGAGGGGGAAGTAGATAGGGAGGTAGAGAGAGAGAGAGTGATAGGGAAGGGAAAATAGAAAGAGAGTGATGGGAGGGGGAAGTAGAAAGTGAGTAATAGGGAGGAGGAAAAAGATAGATAGGGGGAGGTAGATAGGGAGGGGGAGGTATAGAGAGAGAGCGATAGGGAGAGGGAAGTAGAAAGAAAGTGATAGGGAGGGGAAGTAGAATGAGAGTGATAGGAATGGGAAATATAAAGAGAGTGATAGGGAGGGGGGAGTAGAAAGTGAGTGAAAGGGGGGAGGGAAGAAAACAGGGAGTGATAGGAAGGGTAAAGTAGGAAAGAGAGTGAAAAGAAGGGTAAAGTAGAAAGAGATTGATAGGGAGGGTAAAGTAGGAAAGAGCGTGAAAGGGAGTATAAAATATAAAGAGAGTGATAGGGAGGGGGAGGTAGAAAGATAGTGATACATAGAGGGAGGTAGAAAGAGAATGATAGGAAAGAGGGGAGGAGAAAGAGAGAGATAGGGAAGGGGGAATGAGAAAGAGAGCGATAGGGAGGGGGAAGTAGAAAAAGATTCATAGGGAAGGGGAAGCAGAAAGAGAGTGATAGAGAGGAGGGAGTAGAAAGAGAGTGATAAGTAGGGGGGAAAGAAGAGAGTGATAGGGAGGGGAAATAAGATAGAGAGTTATAGTGAGGAAGAAGTAGAAATAGAGTTATAGGGAAGAGAGGAGGAGAAAGAGAGTGAAAGGGAGGCGCAAGAAGAAAGTGAGTGATAGTGAAGGGGGAGGATAAAGAGAGTGATAGAGAGTGGAGGCAATAATATAGTAATAGGGAGGGTAAAGGAGAAAGAAAGTGATAGGGAGAGAAAGTAGAAAAAGAGTGATAGGTTGGATAAAGTAGAAAGAAAGTGATAGGAGGGGAAAGGCAAAAGAGAGTTATAGGGAGGGGGAAGTAGAAAGAGAGGGACAGGGAGTGGTAAGTAGAAATAGCATGATATGGAAGGGAAGGTAGAAAGAGAGAGATACGGAGCATAAAGTAGAAAGAGGGTGGTAGGGAAGGGTAAGTAGAAAAATCATGATAGGTAGGGGGAGGTAGAATGAGAGGGATAAAGAGCGGGATATGGAGGGGAGGTAAAAAGAGATTGATAGGGAAGGGGGAGGAGAAAGAGAGATATAGGGAAGGGAGGTAGAAAGAGAGTATTAGGAAAGGGGGAGGAGAAAGAGAGTGATATCAAGGGGGAAGTTGAAAGAGAGTGATAGGGAAGGGGAAATAGAAAGATAGTGATAGGGAGCGGGAGGGAGATCAAGAATGATACTGAGGGAAAGGTAGAAAGAGAGTGGTAGGGAGGGGAGGTAGAAAGAGAGCGATAGGGAGGGGAAATAGAGAGTTTGAAACAAATGGATTTGTAACAAAAAATCTGCATATGCATATCTCTAGAAGAGAGTGATGGGAGGGGAAAGTATAAAGAGAGTGAAAGAGAGGGTAAAGTAGAAAGGAAGTAAAAGGGAGGGTGAAGTAAAAAGAGAGTGATAGGGAGGGTAAAGTAGTAAGAGAGTAATAGGGCGGGGGAAGTCAAAATAGAATGCTAGGGTTGGAGAGGTAAAAAGGGAATGACAGAGAGGGGGAGGTAATAATAGAGTGATATGGAGATGAAAGTAGAAAGAGAGTGATAGGGATGGAAAGATAGAAAGAGAGTGATAGGGAGGGTAAAGTAGAAAGAGAGTGATAGGAGGGGGAAGTAGAAAGAGAGTAAAAGGGAGGGGGAGTTAGAAAGAGAGTGATAAGGAGGGAGAGGTAGAAAGAGAGTGATAGGGAAGGGGAAAGGAGAAAGAGGGTGATAGGGAGGCAGAGGTAGAAAAAGAATGATAGAGAGGGGGAAGTTGACAGGGAGAGGGATGTAGAAAGAGAGTGAAAGGGAGGGGGAGGTAAAAAGAGTGCGATAGGAAGAGGAAATAGAGAGTGATAGGAAGGGGAAGTAGAAAGAGAGTAAAAGGGAGGAGGTAGGAAGAGAGTGATAGGGAGGTTGAAAGTAGAAAAAGATTGATAGGGAGGTGGAAGTAGACAGAGAGTGAAAAGGAGAGAGGAAGTAGAAAGAGAGTGATAGGGAGGGAGAAGTAGAAAGAGAGGTATAGAGAGGTAGAGGGAAGTAGAAAGAGAGTTATAAAGAGGTGGAGGTAGAAAAAGAATGAAAGAGAGGTGGAAGTAGACAGGGAAGGGTGTAGAAAGAGAGTGATAAGGAGAGGGAGGTAAAAAGAGAGCGATAGGGATGGGAAATAGAGAGTGATAGGGAAGGGGGAGCAGAAAGAGAGTGATAGGGAGGAGAGTTAGAGAGAGAGAGTGATAGGGAGGGGGAGGTAGAAAGATAGTTATAGGGAGGTGGAGGTAGAAATAGAGTGATAGGGAGGGGCGAGGTAGAAAGAGAGTGATAGGGAGGGGGAAGTAGAGAGTGATATGGGAAGGTAGACAGAAGTGTAGAAAGAGAGTGGGGATGAGAAAGAAAAGTATGGAAAGGGGGCAGAGAGAGAGATTGGGGAAGAGAGTGATAGGGAGGGGAGGTATAGAGAGAAGGAGATAGAGATAGAGAAGGGAAAATTAGAGAGGCAGAGGAATAAAAAGAAAGCTATGAAAGGGGGAGGTATAAAGAGAGAACTTTATAAAAGTGTCAGGTAGAGAAGAGGGATGTAGAGAGAGAGAGAGTGCTGTGAAAGGAGTAGGTAGAGAGAAAGTGCTATGTAAGGGGTTAGAGAGAGATAGAGAGATATGAAGGAAAGTGTAGTGAGGGAGCCTGAGAGTTGTACAGAAAGAGAGAGTATAGATCAGAAAAAGCTGGGTGATTTTGTCTTACTCTTTCTGTAAGCATTTATATTATTACCCTCGGGAAGCCTCCATAAGGGTGATTGGGAAAACCAGTTGTGGACTCCTTGCCCAATGTGCTTAAAGTAATATGGCTGCACCTCCCTGACAAGGTCCAAGGTCCAATGATGGCTGAAATGATCATCTGGAGTTGCCATGTTCCTCGTTCAGAGAGGAATTGCCTGGAAAATATTTAGGGTCTATTCATGGTGTTGCATGCATACACAGACTATGGGGCCGAATTATAAAGCCTGCTGCTCAAAAACTGGTCCGCCTGCTCTGAGGCTGTGGACATCAATCCGCCCGATCCTATACAGTTGGGCTGACACCTCCTGCTAGCGGCCGATTGACCGTGAATTTGCAGGGGCGGCATTGCACAAGCAGTTCACAAGAACTGCTTGTGCAATGATAAATGCCGACAGCGTATGCAGTCGGCATTTATCAATGTCTGTCGGACATGATCCGCTGAGCGGATCATGTCGGACAGACCGAGGATAAATCGGCCTCTATATTATAAATTAAAGGGAACCTTTCAATAAAAAATACACCTTTGAAATATTAATTCAACATGTCTGAGTATTCTATCTTTGTTTTTTGTTTTTGTTTGTTTTTTAATGTAACCTTTTATTATCAATTTATTTTGTTTTTCTATAGGAATGCCTGTCCATTGATGCTCTGGTATAGTTCCCCATTCATACTCCACAGTGGTTTCATTAAAGGGATATAAAAGTGAAATTCAACTTCTATTATCAAATGTTACTTTGATCTTTTTGTATCCTTTGTTGAAAGGCATATTTTGGTAGGCTCAGGAGCAGCAATGCAATACTGGCAGCCAATTAGTGATTGGTTGCTACACACAAATACGTCTTGTCATTGGCTCAACATATGTATTTAGCTGAATCTCAGTAATGCAATGCTGCACTATAGCTGACTTTAAGTATGTGTTTAACCCTTCTGCAAGGGTTAAACACATAGTTATATGCAAGAAATCTAAACTAGTCTAATGACAAAATGCACTAACACATTAGAACAATTTCCTGTTGCAATTTTAGGGCTAGGTTACAATAGAATACGCTTTTATTCTATTGACTGATTTGAATTGGAATTCCAAAATCAGCCAATAGAAATGCAAGGGCGCCCCTATATAAGGGGGAACCTTGCATTCAATCTTCAGTGTGGTGCAGTGACATCATGAAGAAGGATGATCGGGTGGTAGATGGAAGAAGACATTGATAGATGATAAGAAGGCACATTGCATGGAAGATGGATGAAGAATACAGCCCCAGAGGAGTGCTGCTATGGACCCGTATCTGCCCCCCTAAGGAGCTGGATTAAAGTTTTGTGAGTATTAACTTTTGGAGTTTAGCTGTAATCTTTTTATTTTGGGTGTTTTTATTTTTTATTTTTAGTACAGGTTTTTTTTTGTTCTTGTTTTTTGCAAAAGAGCTTATGTAGCGGTTTAATGATTACTAGTGTAGCGGGATAATTTGCAGTGGACTTTATAGTGATTTACTGCTTACTAGTATAGGGGGTTTAATTTGCGGTGGGTTATGAGGTGGTTTAGGGATTACTTGTGTAGGGTTAATTTGCAGTGGTCTATGTGGCAGTTTAGGGGTTAATAGTGTAGGATGGTAATTTAGGGTGGGCTATATGGCAGTTTAGGTTGTAATAGTGTAGCGGGTTAATTTGCATTTTAGGGGTGCTTAGTGCAACCTTTTTCTTAGCACAAACTCTTCATGTGAGCTTTGAATTTACTTAAAAAGTTTTAGAGTAAAATGCAATTGCATTCAAATGTACATTGACACTTAATGCTACCCATAGAAAATATGGGGAGGGTAAATTATTGTGAGTTCGCGCAAATTAATTTGCAGCAATTTAAACACTGCACCACTTGTAATATGGAGTTAAGCAAAAAATAAATCCTGCTATCTCGCAATCGTGTTTGCACTTCTTGCACATTTGATTGCTCTCCATCTGTAATCTAACCCTTCATTTGTAATTGTATTCCACACATTGTCCACAACTGTGCTGTTAAATTGATTTACTTAACAGATACTTATATTTTATATGTAGATATAGACCCTATTTTTCCATTCCACTTGTTTTAATGTATTGCTTAACACACTCTCTGAAAAAAAATGGTTGCAGCATGATATCTATAAATATAAAAAGCAATGAAAAGATTTTAAATCTAGTATTTTACCTACCTGCTCTGACTGGCAATCTGCAATCTGACTAGTTATTGTAGGCAGTGCAGAGTAGGGAATAAAGGCTGCATTACAAGGAGTTTAGCAGCCACGACTGGAAACAAGAGAGGTAACCCTTTATTGCACTGTAGCTACTGTGCAGGCACACAACATGCAGCATTGTTTTCTTGCACTCAGGTTGTATTCAAGAATCTGTGTGTGTGCAAGTGTTAGTTTAGATTGGATGTATGTGTGACAATGTGTCTGGTTAAGATTGTGTTTAGGGCTGAGTGTAAGTGATTGTATGTAACATACTGTATATTGTGTATTAGTGACTATATACAAGACTGGGTGTGACTTGCCACTGTATACAACAATGTGAGTGAGAAATGTTCTATGCAAGAGTCAGTGTGACTGTATCAATATGTATGATGTATATTAGGGTAAGTTTCTGTATATGCCTTTGTCTGAGGCTTTCTGTGTATATGGCATTGTGTGTAATAGTATGAGATTGCTTGCGGCAGAGGTTGTCAGTCTCTAAGCTGCTGTGTGTATGACAGAGACTGTGCAAATAAACAGTTTTTATGTCTGTGTAAGAGAGGAGAGATTACTGTTCATGTGTTTGTGACTGTTTTGAAGTATTTATTTAGCAAATAATTATTAGTTGATGTTTACATGTCAATCATACATTTCTGATCCCCCCACTAGTCAGCTTGTGTGCTTACCTAGTTTATTCGAATGGATCTCTCTGCTGATACGTGTCTCTCCGAGCGGCACCTTTCTCAGTGGAACAATTATAAAACTTTATAGTACTTTTCTTATCATTTTTATATTCTTATTTTATTATTTTTGTTCTGTTGACTGTCCAGAAGAGCCAATGAGAAATGGTATGAAATGAATACAAATTGTATTATTATACATTGCCCTTGTTTTCATAAACATGTGCATTGTATCCAGCACTATATAACCAAACATCTTCTTTAACCCCTTAAGGACCAGCGACGTACCCTGTATGTCACTGGCCTTTTTTTGGGACTTGATTGTTTTATAGCGCGGTCTTGCCACCAGCGTTGAGACTGCTCTATTCCACAAAGCCTGCTGGAGGGAGGGCATTAATAGCGTGTTCTTGCTAGACTCGTGCTATTATGTCCTGAAAAACCCCTTAACGACCAGTGACATACAGGGTACATTGTGGTCATTAAGGGGTTAATATTCTTAATTAGTTAGCAAATTGAAACAATTTCTTCTTCAGTAAAGCATTCTTTCGGTTATTCCCTTGCCCTTCATCGCTGTCATTCTTGTTCCTGACCTAGTACAATGGTCCCCATCCCAATTCACAATTGTCCCAGATCATATCTTCACTCACTTCCAGCAGTAGCTGCCTGGATCTACATATACTTTTCAGCAAATCAGATTTCTGCACCATGGGTAGCACTGTTAGAGGAGATACACTGACAATTGCTCCTTCAAGCCCTACATAATTTGACCATTTTGCCCAGTTTTGAAATAGTTGGATCAATTTCCTTAGAGAGAGAGAGTCACTACACTTCTAATCAAATTGGATTTGTTTTTAAATATAATTGCACTGTTTATATAAAAAAGCTTTAACTTATAAGCAGAGCAAATGGCAGTCTCAATATGAATTAAAACTACAGATTTTCTCTTTTTTACATCCTATAGCAAGTCTATGGGTGACTGATATATACAGTTTGCTTAATACAGGATTCAAATGAGGTGTCTGAACACAAAGGGCCAAAATTAACATGAAATTAATGCATGTGTATAAGTGTTTGTGTATATATATTTAAATATTTATAATATTAATGTATGTATACTGTATATGTCTGTATGTATGTACTATATGAATATACAGTTCCTCCTGTGGGGCCTGTATTTTTAATATAATAAATCTAAACTGTTAGTTTTTAATTTTACATAAGAGAAACTACCCTAATGTATTCTGTAAGGTGTCTGCTAACCATCACCTAGATTACGAGTTTTGCGCTAATCAGGGTGCAAAACGAATGCAACAAAAGTTGCATTATTTCACTCTCCATAGCGCTGCCATTACAAGTTACTGAAAAGCCTCCTTGTCCGTGCGATATGGTGGCGTTAAGCTCCATACCGCACAAAATCCAAGGGTTGCTTTGACGTGCTTGTGCGCGCTTTCCCCCATAGACATCAATGAAGTGCGGAATGGCGATCGCTGTAACGCAACCCCATTGATGTCTATGGGGGAAAAAAGTTACGTTTAAACCTAACACCCTAACATAAACCCCAAGTCTAAACACCCCTAATCTGCTGCCCCTGACATCGCTGACACCTAAATAAAGCTATTAAAGGGACAGTATACTGTAAAATAGTTTTTCTCTTAATGTGTTTACAATTGCTTTTTTTACCAACTGCAGAGTAAAAAAATGTATGAAAATTAGCTTTTTTTTTTTTTTTTTTTTTTTTTTAAAAAGGAGCTTTATTGAAAAAAATAAAAATAAACAGACATTATACATGAAAGTCAATGGTATGGCATGAAAGAATATACAGAATTTGACAAAGCTTTGACAATCATTTTGCTCCATTTTTACAATTTTTAGAAATTTTCTGTAACATGAAATATAACTTTTGTAGATAGGCCCAAAAATTGGGCAAAGCAAACACATAAAAACCTAACAGGGCCAGTTGGAGTAAAATAAAAATGATATTGACTTATTTCAGTATGTCATCACTACTAAGGTGACCGGTCCTTGCGTACCCCTCGACTTCATGTCAATAAGTGAATAGTCAGAGAATAGACAGAGAGATATAGAGTGCTGAAATAGAGAGAGGTGGAAAAGAAAGAAGGGTGAAAGAAGGGGGGGGGGAAAAAAAAAATTAAAGGGAATAGGTAACTCACATTGTGCACCTATCTGTTAAGTTACAGTGGTTCCAGGTCTACTAACTAGCCCACCAGGCAGGCACCGTCCCACATCTGCAGCAGCATCATATAGACGTCCAGCTTCTGAATCCTAACATAGTGATATTTTTCCAGAAGCAGGATGTCCTGCACACTTTGTTTCCAATCCGCCAGCGTGGGAATCTGAGCTGATTTCCACCTCCGGGGGACAAGGTTCTTGGCTCCTGTCAACATCAATTTTAGAAGTGTCTTTTTCAGACTGTCCTTTATTTTATTGGGGAAATGGAACAACAAAATCTCTGGGATTTTTGGAATATCCATCTCCAGAATCACCTGAATCTCCCGCCAAACGGAGGTCCAGAAGGGCTCCAAGAGGGGGCAATCCCACCAGATATGTAAAATCGTTCCTGTCTCCCCGCACCCTCTCCAGCACCTGTCTGAAACTCTAGGGTAGATTGCTCGAAGCCTAGATGGCGTAAGATACCATCTGCTCAGGAACTTGTAGTGAGACTCTTGTATACGAGCTGAGACCGAGACTGTCCTGGCAGCCAGTAAAATACGCTGCCACGCCTCCTCGGACAAATCCGTTCCCAACTCTCTGTGCCACATTCTGGTATAATTTGGAAGGGGGCTGTCCTTGGGGTGAAGGAGAAGAGCGTAAATGATAGAGGTCAAATGTCTGGATGGAGTTTTTTTCGTGCATAAAGCCTCGAAGGGTGTAGGGTCCCTCAATAAATGTGTCTTATGTTTGTGGGTGCTTATGAAATGACCTATTTGTAGATAGGTAAACCAAGACAATGGGATCTCAGGAAAATCAGCCAAAATCTCTTCCCTTGCCTTTATTCTCCCCATAGAAACAAAGCTGGCCACTCTGTTACCGAACACTCTGCTCTGTTCCGGGGGTATTCTAGACTGAAGTGGTAGGTCGGGGTTGGAATATATAGGCGTCAGGGGGGAATACAATGTTGAAACATGGGAGTCCACTTTTATCGTAGTATCCCATACGCTAAACAGCTCCTCCAACAGGGGGTACTTCCGCACACAGGAAGATCTGTACTTAGCAGCCGTCCACAATAGGGGCGACAGTTCCTGCACTTGTAAAGCTTCCTTGTCAATAGTAATCCAATCTTTTTGTGGGTTACCCTGACACCACTCAACTATTCTCTGCAGGATCACTGCTTTCCTGTATAGTCTGAGGTCCGGGAGGCTCAGTCCGCCATCTTCCCTAGCTAAATACATCGTTTTTCTGCTTACTCTCGGTCTGATCCCCTGCCAAACATATTCCTCAATTAAGCTTTGGAACTGTGTGAGGAAGGTAGAAGGTAAAGGGATAGGTAGTGTTTGAAACAAGTACATTATTCTTGGAAGAACATTCATTTTCACTACCCCTATTCTTCCCAACCAAGAGATTGTTTTGTGTTTCCACCCCGAAAGGTCAGCCGCAACTGTACGTCTAAGCAACATGTAGTTAGCCTCAAAGAGGTCTGCAGCTGAGACAGCTAAGTGTATGCCAAGATATTTCAATTGGCTTTCTTTTATTTGAAACGGGCTGTGTTCCTTGAGCCATCCCATTACAAGTGGGTCTAAGTTGACTCCCAGAACCTCAGACTTAGTGGCATTCAGTAAGAAGTTTGAGACCCTACCATATTTGTCAAACTCCTGTAGCAAGGCAGGGACCGATGTCTCTAGATCTCGCAGTGTGAACAGAAGATCATCGGCATACATACATATCTTACATTCCCGATCTCCTATTAGATATCCTTTGATTTGTTTGCAATCGCGGATATTACACGCTAGGGCCTCTACCGAAATGGCAAATAGTAAGGGGGATAAGGGACACCCCTGCCTGGTGCCATTTGAGATATCGAATGACTCTGAAAGAAGACCATTGACCCGTATCCTCGCACTTGGAGAGGAGTAGAGGCTAAAAACTGTGTTAATGAACCGCCTCCCAAATCCCATTCTCCCCAGGGTGCCTCTAAGGAACTGCCAGTTCACCCTGTCGAAAGCTTTTTCCGCATCAGTCGACAACAGGGCGAACGGCAGCCCCCGGTCGACAGAATGTGAAATCAGCTGCAACACCTTAAGGGTGTTATCCCTAGCTTCCCTACCCGATATAAATCCGACCTGATCTAAAGCAATCAAGTCTGGTAGGTACTTATTAACTCTGTTTGCTAACACCTTCGCCAAGATCTTGACGTCAGTGTTCAGCAAAGATATCGGCCGATAACTTTGCGGTTTGTCTGGGGCCTTTCCCGGCTTTGGTAATACTGTTATGTATGCCGAAAGCATAGATGCCGGTAATACCCCATTGTCAGGTAAAGTGTTGAACAAGTTCTGGAGGTGTGGCAGAAGCTCCAGGAGAAACGCCTTGTAGTATTTTGCACTTAGCCCATCTGGGCCAGGGCATTTACCACTCGGGAGGCTTTTCAGCGCGTTCGCTATCTCCTCCCCGGTCAGGGATGTCTCTAAAAAGGCCCCAGCTTCTTTGTCTAAGGTTCAGAGCTGAGTGGTCGTGAGGTAGTCTTGGACCAATTGGCTCTGTGTGGGCATGTCCCCTGATTGGGCGGCCGGGCTGGTTTTGAGATTGTACAGGCCATCGTAATAATCACGGAATACTTCCGCTATACCACGGCTGTCCCTATGGGTCACATTTCTGTGATCCTTCATGGAATATACATAAGCTTTGAGTTGGGATCGCTTTAGTGTCCTGGCCAGTAATTTACCAGCTTTATCCCCCTCCTCATAGTACCTTTGCCTAAGCCAGATCGCTATTTTATGATTTTCATCACGAAGAAGCTGTCTAAAATCCAATCTGGCTTGTGCCAGTCGATTGTCAATATCGCTATTTAAGGGGTTTTTCTTGTGTTGTTCCTCTAATATCTTAATATCAGTTAATAATTGGTTATATCTCAACCTTTTTTGATTCTGCAATCTGGCTTTATGCTTGATAAGATGACCCCTAACAACACTCTTATGGGCCTCCCACACAGTGGAGAGGGGCATATCCTCTGTTAAATTCAATTCGAAGTATTCTCGCATACGCTCTGAGACATCCTCCAGGATGACCGGATCACCCAAGAGGGTCTCATCCAGTCTCCAAATATAGGAGGTAGCAGGCATATCGGGCCAAAGCATTTCAAAGGAGACCGGTGCATGGTCAGACCATGTAATTGGGGCAATATCACTACGTTGCACATATTCAATACCATGAGAGTTTCTAAAAAAATAATCTATACGGGAGTATTTCCTGTGCGGGTTGGAATAAAATGTGAATTCTGTCTCAGTGGGGTGTAACGTACGCCATATGTCATGCAGCAAGTGACCTCTAAGCATCGTGTTGATATGTTTCAATATATGATGAGGCACGCTTGAGAGGCCATTGGAGGTATCCTGTTTTGGGACTAATGGAGTATTAAAGTCACCCCCCATGATAAGAATTCCTTTAGAATGCTCGAGCAATCTCCCCGAGAGCGTTTTGAAAAAGACATGCTGTGCTACATTCGGGGCGTATACATTAATCAGAGTGACTAGAACATTATGTAATAATCCTACCACTATGATGTATCGGCCTTCCCTGTCTCTTACCACGTCCTGCGCCTGAAATGGTACCCTACGATGTATTAAAATACCCACCCCATTCTGTTTACGAGGGCCGGAGGGAAAGAGAGCAGTTGGATATTTATGGTTGTGCCATTTTGGTTCTTTTTGTTTGGCAAAATGAGATTCCTGTATAAAAACCACATCCCCCTGAAGCTTATTTAGTTCTCTTGTGACTATGGAACGCTTACCAGGACTATTCAGACCTTTCATGTTTATTGTTAAAAATCTCAGGGGGTGAACCTGAGGATTATTATGTCTGGCATGCATTATTGGAGAGAAAAAAAAAAAAAAAATTATAAAATTAACTAAAAAGAAAAGGGAGAGGGAAAGTCAATGGAAGTAAGAAGGGGTTAGGGAGAGAAGCGGCAGAGGGAGGGGCAAGAAGTCAGAAAAGAATAATAGTTATAGAAGAGAAGATCCTAGTTCTAAAGGGGATCACTAACTATACAGTCTGTGTTTGCTGTCGAACGAGGGTCTCATAGTATAATAAGAGTCAGAAGTAGAGAGGTATCTGTGAAATAGTAGTGTTTTATGATCACGTGTAACAACTATACTGAGGCAGAAAGCTACCAACTAACCTCTGTGTCGGTTTCTACTAGAGGGAATATGCCTGCGGTCGGCCTATTGAAAAAAAAAATTTAAACATTTTGACAAGACCTGAGGGGATTAAATATTGTATAGACATTAGTGTAAAACATATAATTATTTGAAACCAACAATATACAAAATGTAAATAAGAGCCAACATTTTAGAACCATGGGGAACATATATGAGTAGAGATGGACCCTTCATAAAAGTATAAGTAGTGACCCATCCCCAGCCACATAGTCCCTAGTAACATACACTTGTCTGCGTAAGACCCCAAGTATAAACGAGCTTCACATACAAAAAACTGATATTTATAGTTAACAGTGTCCCCCACAAATAGGGCAACTAAGCCTTAGGAAAGGAGGAACCGGGGGCCCAATAAAAATTAGTAAAACTCAAGGGGGTCTTGGTATCCGGGGGGGGGAGTATACTTAAATTAAAGTGGAACCCCTATTTGAAAGAGCATAACTGACAATTTGAAAATCCACATCCCCCCAGCACAAACAGACAACTGCGTTAAGTTAGGTAGGGAGCTCTAAAAAGATATAAAAAAAAAGATATAACTCCGTTAAAGAAAGAGCAACAGCACGGGATTTACATTTTTACTTTACAGTTATCTGGGCAGACCTATCAAGTAACTGTGGCAAGGGGAAGACAAAGTCTTTATTAGAGGCTGGTCCATCATGACGAAGTCTTTATAATGTATTATTGTCCTCATACATTTTAGAACAGTTCCAAGGGAAATAAGCCAATAGTCTTACCTCTCTGGTTAGGTCTGACGACTGCCTTCCTGGAGATCAGAAGAGGGGCCTGCAGAGTTGTCTGGGCGCGGAACCTCCACTCCCAGGACAGAGCAGAAATTCTCCAAATCAGACATGGAGCGGAAAATTGTAGATTTTTCTCCATTAAAGGCCACCAGACTGGTGGGGAATCCCCATCTATAAGGGATCTTGCTATCCTGGAGAACTGATGTTAGGAAACGCAATTCCCTACGCTTCTGTAGGGTTGCAGGACATAGATCAGAGAAGATTTGCAGGGTAATCCCCGCGTGTTGGACTGGTTGTTTGTTCCTGCTGCAGCGAAGTATCTCCTCTTTATCCTTGTAGTTCAACAGCCTAAGGATGACATCTCTTGGGGGGGCTTTTAAAGATGGTTTAGGCCGCAACGCCCTGTGCGCCCTTTCTATGATCACCTCTTGCGCCAGTGGTGTTCCCTTGATGGTTCTGAAGAGGTCTTGTAAATACCCCAAAAGAGCAGTGGGGTTGATTGTTTCCGGGATTCCTCTAACTCTGAGGTTATTCCGCCTGCTGCGGTTGTCCAAGTCCTCTATTCTTTCCAGAAGACCATGTATAGCATTGGTGTTTTGTTGTATCTGAGAGGTGTTATCCTGCAGCTGTTCCTGTGTTGTAGCCTGTGAGGTCTCGACAATATTAACCCTCTGAGAGAGTTCAGCTAGATCCCTTTTTAATTCACCAAATAAATTCTTGATGTCTGCTGCTATTCCTTTTATATCCTCTTTAGAAGATAGAAACTTCAAGTCCTCTTTAGTAACATATTGTGAGGATTCAGGAGTAGGTAAGGCTACAGGTAAGGCTACAGCATCTTCTCTTAAGGATGTCTGTGTCTGGTCAGCACTAGGTACTTGAGATCCAGTGGGCTTAGTGTAGTAGTTCATGTTTCTGGTTTTCGTGCCCTTTTCAGCACCAGGCTTTTTTTGTGACATGTTAGTATTGTCTATAGAGAGTCTATAGAGAGTAGATTCTGCAATCCCAATATCAGCTTGTTAAAAAAGAGAAAGAAAAAGTCACTGCAGACTCACTGTGATAATTCCTGCTGTGTTAATCTAATTTAAATTTGTGTCCCAGCTATAGAATAGGCAGGATGGTGTGCTGTATTGTGTAGTATTGGGGGATGCTGAGAAACATGTATGCACTGAAAACTTCAGCTTATCCTTATCAACTAAGGTATTTTGCCAGCAACCCAGTAACTTCAAGCCTGTGGCGGCAGCTCCTCACCACTTCTCAGGCTTATGACCCCTAATGCCCGCGAGCTCTATGTAAGCTCTGTGTAAGCTCTTAGCACTCACACACTCACTCAACAGGCCGCAATCCTCTGTAGAGCCGTGGGGTCTCTGAGCTCCTCTGCCGTGCTTACGGACAGAGTAATGATACTGGCGGTATGTCCGACAATCCTTATGGGGCAAGATGAAAGGTTAGGAAGCAAGTCTCACGGCACCTCCCGAGTCAGGAGCTCCACTCCAGCTGTATGCCCGAGACGCCAGGCTATGCACGTTTCCGGTCTCCCTCCGCCAGCCGCACCACAGCAGCACCACAGCAGCAGATGGGAGAGATTCCACACCACAAGTAGAAAGGCACTCAGAGGTACCCGGTCCGTTCTCCTTATTGGCGGTAAAACTTTAAGACACAAGTCGGGCGACAGGCTCAGCGTTGGTACTGCAAGTAGGCCCACAGATTTACCGCAGCCTGGTAGTAGTGCGTCACGTCGCTCACAGGAAATACTAGAAGCAGCCCCAGCACCACAACTCAGATAATTAAAATTAATTAGCAGTGGCTCCCTTGGTTCTTAGGCTCAATTTAGGTCATAGCTCAGGTCTCTTTATTTATTATGATAGCATTTGGCTCGGGAGCACTATTCAAACACGGCCATACTCCTGCACAGCCAGGCTCCGCCCCTTCTAGTCGAAAATTAGCTTTTTAAGGTTTATTTGTGTATATTAAAGCTCTGATTTTGTGTTTTGAAGCTACAACCTAATATAATAGTTTGAGCTTGAAGGTATAATCAGATCTCATTACTTTATTACATTGTCTACATATACCTGCTTCTTTATCTTATATCTGTCCATAAACCAATCACCAGTACTTGGAGAGAACAATGGAAAATCAAAATTGTATTACCTTATCTCTGCTATATCCCACTGGGAGTGTAATTTATTCTGCTGGCTGTGTTTACAAAGCTTATCGATAGCTTGGACCTGCGGCCACAAACTTTCAGAATAGGTGGGGATACCACATGCTAAATCAACTATTTCAAATGCCAATATAAGGGTAAAGGAGCTACTTGTAAACAATTTAATATACTCCAAATGGTAAAGTGGATTATTGGGAACAAATTAAAGAGGAGAAAACTTTTGAGTAAACTGTCCCTTTAACCCCTAATCTGCCGCACCCGACATCGCCTATACTAATAAAAGTCATTAACCCCTATTCCAATAGGATGAGAGCTACTGAAATCCTATTGGTTGTTCAAATCAGCCAATAGGATTTTAGTAGCTCTCATCCTATTGGCTGTTTTAAAGAGCCAATATGATTTCATAAGCTCTCATCCTATTGGCTGATTTGTATTTTAAGAATCAAATCAGCCAATAGGAATGCAAGGGATGGCAATTTGAAACGGCTACCTTGCATTCAGGAATGTGAGCGTTATGAGGAGCGCTAAATTAGCTAATAGCTAGAAAAGCTTAAAGTAGGATAAATGAGGGTATATGCAATTAATTGCGTTTAAAACTAGACATTTATTCCTTAAAAAGGATACAAATAACAATCAAATAACAGTGTTGGCTGACAAATGTGTAATATGAAGGTATACGATACAATGACCTTGTTATGCAGAGGATACGAATGAATTACAATTGTAATACAGAAGATACACATAAATTACAATTGTATTATACAAATGATACAAGTTAAATAGGATATAGTTGGTATATGGATTCAGAGTTGTGAATATGTGAAATCCTGGAGAAACCAAAAATGTTCAGACTCCTTATTTTAGTGATAAATGTAAATCCAAACAGTGGTAAAATATAAAAAAGTGTCCAAAGAATCAGTCCAAAAGCAGGCATGTTGAGTGTCCAAAAATATAGTATACGACAAAAAAATATGTGAAAAAATATATATGTGCCAAAATAAATCACAGTATATCAAAAATAATAATAATAATAAGGTGTATACCAAAAACTACTGATAAAAAAACTTCACCAGAGGGGATAGAAAATTAAAAATTATCCAAATAGAAATTTTTTATGTGGCAATTGTATCCAATAAGTAGTAGTATTGAGTTTCTTTAATACAAAACAATCTTAAAATACAATGATAAAATATCTTTAATATATTCTTCAATGTTATCTTCAATGCAATCTTCAGTATATGTGGTGCTAAGCGGTATCCTATGCCCTATAGAAAATAAATAACAGTGTAATAACACTAACACTTATCCAGAATATTGGTGGTTTACTTACCAAAAGTGAGAACCTGAGCCGTTAATCAGAATATTCTATGCGTTTCAGTCTTCAACAAGACCTTTTTCAAGACTGGTAATGGCTATCCTAATTTGTCTCATTATAAAAGACAGTGTGACTAATCACTGATCAGTGTTTGAGCACCAAAATCGTTAACGTAAAACCGGGAGTGGATTTGCATCACTTCCGGTTTCGTTACTCTAAGGGATACCGGATGTGGTCATCATGACGTCACATCCTGTTATCGGCATATCCGGAATGACAAAAATGTACTTTCGTTTTAATATTGGCTATTCAAAATAGGGATAATAATTGAAATATAGATGCTAATTTGGGAATATTGGAAAATAACTTTATGTTATAAATATGTCCTTATAATAACACTTATGTGACATATTTAATACTTATGTGACATTTTTGATAACAATTTGACAATGTAAAAGTTACAAAAATATATGCATAACACTTGTATTTAGAATGGTTAAAATAATTAAAAGACTTAAATAGTCTTTAGAATCTTTAAAATCTTTAACATTCTTAGGTCCACACTTTGAAGTAATCAGGTAAATGTGTAAATATATGTATATAAACTGGTCAACATAAATATAGTTGCATTCTTCACTTCCTATTGGCTACCTTGCATTCAACTTCAGTGTACGGCGGAGACCGTATGAAGAGGACGCTCCGTGCAGGATGGGATCAGCTTCCATTAAAACCCACCACCCACACACCCAACCCTACTCTAAAACCCACCCAATCCCCCCTTAATAAAACCTAACACTACCCCCTTGAAGATCGCGCTACCTTGAGCCGTCTTCACCCAGCCGGGCACAATTGGACCTCCAGAGGGGCAGAAGTCTTCATCCGATCCGGGTAGAAGAGGACATCCAGACTGGCAGAACTCTTCATCCAGGCGGCATCTTCTATCTTCTTCCATCCAGAGCGGAGCCGGTCCATCTTGAAGACATCCGACGCTGAGCATCCTCTTCCTTCTTGATCCGACGACTGAATAAAGGTTCCTTTAAGTGATGTCATCCAAGATGGCGTTCCTTCAATTCTGATTGGCTGATAGAATCCTATCAGCCAATCGGAATTAAAGTAGGAAAATTCCTATTGGCTGATGAAATCAGCCAATAGGATTGACCTTGCATTCTATTGGCTGATTGGAACAGCCAATAGAATGCGAGCTCAATCCTATTGGCTAATTGGATCAGCCAATCGGATTGAACTTCAATCCTATTGGCTGATTGCATCAGCCAATAGGATTTTTCCTACCTTAATTTCGATTGGCTGACAGGATTCTCTCAGCCAATTGGAATTGAAGGGACGCCATCTTGGATGACGTCACTTAAAGGAACCTTCATTCAGTCGTTGGATCAAGAAAGAAGAGGATGCTCCGCGTCGGATGTCTTCAAGATGGACCCGCTCCGCTCCGGATGGAAGAAGATAGAAGATGCCGCCTGGATGAAGAGTTCTGCCGGTCTGGATGTCCTATTCTGCCCGGATTGGATGAAGATTTCTGCCCCTCTGGAGGTCCACTTGTGCCCGGCTGGGTGAAGATGGCTCAAGGTAGGGTGATCTTCAAGGGGGTAGTGTTAGGTTTTATTAAGGGGGGATTGGGTGGGTTTTAGAGTAGGGTTGGGTGTGTGGGTGGTGGGTTTTTAATGTTGGGGGGGTATTGTATTTTTTTTACAGGTGAAAGAGCTGATTACTTTGGGGCAATGCCCCGCAAAAGGCCCTTTTAAGGGCTATTTGTAATTTAGTATAGAGTAGGGAATTTTATTATTTTGGGGGGCTTTTTTATTTTATTAGGGGGATTAGATTAGGTGTAATTAGTTTAAAATTCTTGTAATTCTTTTTTAATTTCTGTAATTTAGTTTTTTTTTTCGTAATTTAGTTTATTTTATTTAATTGTAATTAATTGTAGGTAGTTTAGGTAATTAGTTTAATTATAGTGTAGTGTTAGGTGTAATTGTAACTTAGGCTAGGGTTTATTTTACAGGTAATTTTGTACTTATTTTAGCTAGGTAGTTATTAAATAGTTAATAACTATTTAATAACTACTGTACCTAGTTAAAATAAATACAAAGTTGCCTGTAAAATAAATATAAACCCTAAGCTAGCTACAATGTAACTATTAGTTATATTGTAGCTAGCTTAGGGTTTATTTTATCGGTAAGTGTTTAGTTTTAAATAGGATTAGTTTATTTAATAGTAGTAAATTTATTTCATTTTATTTAAATTATATTTAAGTTAGGGGGTGTTAGGGTTAGGGTTAGACTTAGGTTTAGGGGTTTATAAATTGAATATAGTAGCGGTGACGTTGGGGTGGCAGATTAGGGGTTAATAAATGTAGGTAGGTGTCGGTGATGTTAGGGACGGCAGATTAGGGGGTTAATAAAATTTAACTAGTATTTGCGATGCGGGAGTGTGGCGGTTTAGGGGTTAATAAATTTATTAAGGTGGCGGCGATGTCCGGTCGGCAGATTAGGGGTTAAATAATTTTATTATAGTGTTTGCAATGTGGGGGGGGGGCTTGGTTTAGGGGTTAATAGGTAGTTTATGGGTGTTAGTGTACTTTGTAGCACTTTAGTTAAGAGCTTTATGTTAAGGCGTTAGCCCATAAAACTCTTAACTACTGACTTTAAAATGCGGTAGGAGTCTTGGAGGTAGAGGATGTACCGCTCACTTTTTAAAGCGATCGTAATACCGGCGTTAGGCAAATCCCATTAAAAAGATAGGATATGCAATTGACATAAAGGGATTTGCGGTATGCTAAAATTGCGGAAAAAAGTGAGCGGTACACCCTTTCCTGCCTGCGGGCATTAAAAAGCAGCGTTAGGACCCCTTAACGCTGCTTTTTAAGGCTAATGCTAATGTTAGATTTTTTAAATTTTTTGTTGGATTTTTTTTTTTTTTTAGTTGTAATTTTGATTTTTGATTTTTTTTCGTAGTGTTAGTTTTTTTTTTATTGGTGTTTTACTTTATTTTATTAGATTTGTTATGTTAGATTAATATATAGTTTAATGCTAGGTTTATATTTATTTCACAGGTAAGTTTTTATTTATTCAAATAGAGTTATATTGTAATTTTAATTTAAAGTTAGGGGGTTGTTAGGTTTAGGGGTTAATAGTTTAATTTAGTGTTTTGCGATGTGGAGGGGCTGGCAGTTTAGGGGTTAATAGGTTTATTTAGTGTCAGGGATGTGGGAGGCTGGAGGTTTAGGGCTTAATAGGTTTATTTAGTGGCGGAGATGTGGGAGGCCGGAGGTTTAGGGGTTTATAGGTTTATTTAGTGGCAAAGATGTGGGAGGCTGGAGGTTTATGGGTTAATAACTTTATTTAGTGGCGGCGATCTCTGGGAGCAGCGGAATAGGGGTTAATAACTTTATTATAGTGGCGGCGATGGTTTAGGGGTTAATATATTTAAATAGTGTTGGCGATGTGGGTGGGCAGCAGATTAGGGGTTAATAGTTATATTAAATAGCGGTGATGTGAGTGGGCGGCAGATTAGGGGTTTATATTTTTTATAAATTATGTTTGCAATGCGGGAGGGCCTCGGTTTAGAGGTTAATAGGTAGTTTATCTGTGTTAGTGTACTTTGTAACAGTTTAGTTATGAGTTTTGTGAAACATTTTTGTTACACAAAATCCATAACTACTGCTTTCAGATGGCGGTATGGATCGTGTTGGTATAGGCTGTAACGCAAGCATTTTAGCTGGACTGCACAACCTGTAATTCCGGCACTATAAAATCCCACGCAAAAACATAATTGTTTTCAGTGCAGGATTGATGTTGCGCTACATGCGAAATGCTTGCGGTATAGCCATACTGACTCGTCTCCCAATAGTGCGTTCCTGCTTTTATGCTGAAATTGATATTTTTTCAGCGTTAAAAGCCGCAACGCAAAACTCGTAATCTAGGTGAATGTATCTAAGCCAAACTTAGGGCAAGATTACATGTCACGCGATATGAGTTTTTGGCGCGTGATCTGGTCTTTTCACAAGCAATTTTCATTGCACAGATATTACAAGTATTAAAAAATCATGATTGCGCGCGTGCATTCGCCTTTTATGCAAAAATCCTTTCTACTCTCGAAGAGCTGTAGTTACACTCATATTAACACTGTCTAATAAAAGGGCTAAAAGATAGGAGATCTTGGGTGTTAAAAAAAAAAAAAAAAGCAAACAAAGGGATTTTACATTGACATACATACATACAAAGGGAAACATGGATTTATATGGATAGAGATATGTTTAACTATGGAGATAATGAAAATATTTCACATTAAAATCTTATGCACATTAAACAATATCTCAGATGGATTTTCAAAGAGATATTCACATATAGATGTTGAGATATCTAGACATATACTGTATTTATATATATTCATATACATACCTCGCTATAAATAGATATATCTGTCATAAAATCATCACATATATAGAGAAATATTTGTTTAGAAGTAAATAGAACATATTCCATTAAGAAAAAAATCTTGCAATATGAAATAATCGTATTTTCATTATCTCCATAGTTAAACATATTTTCATTATCTCCATAGTTAAACACATTTAATTTTCACTTTACGAGGAGAATACGTCATGGGCTTTGCGCAACAGATAAGGTTTTGTACTTTGAGTCTTACTATACAGGGAGTGCAGAATTATTAGGCAAATGAGTATTTTGACCACATCATCCTCTTTATGCATGTTGTCTTACTCCAAGCTGTATAGGCTCGAAAAGGTGTGCATAATTATTAGGCAACTTCCTTTCCTTTGGCAAAATGGGTCAAAAGAAGGACTTGACAGGCTCAGAAAAGTAAAAAATAGTGAGATATCTTGCAGAGGGATGCAGCACTCTTAAAATTGCAAAGCTTCTGAAGCGTGATCATCGAACAATCAAGCGTTTCATTCAAAATAGTCAACAGGGTCGCAAGAAGCGTGTGTGTGCGCAAAATAACTGCCCATGAACTGAGAAAAGTCAAGCGTGCAGCTGCCAAGATGCCACTTGCCACCAGTTTGGCCATATTTCAGAGCTGCAACATCACTGGAATGCCCAAAAGCACAAGGTGTGCAATACTCAGAGACATGGCCAAGGTAAGAAAGGCTGAAAGACGACCACCACTGAACAAGACACACAAGCTGAAACGTCAAGACTGGGCCAAGAAATATCTCAAGACTGATTTTTCTAAGGTTTTATGGACTGATGAAATGAGAGTGAGTCTTGATGGGCCAGATGGATGGGCCTGTGGCTGGATTGGTAAAGGGCAGAGAGCTCCAGTCCGACTCAGACGCCAGCAAGGTGGAGGTGGAGTACTGGTTTGGGCTGGTATCATCAAAGATGATCTTGTGGGGCCTTTTCGGGTTGAGGATGGAGTCAAGCTCAACTCCCAGTCCACTGCCAGTTTCTGGAAGACACCTTCTTCAAGCAGTGGTACAGGAAGAAGTCTGCATCCTTCAAGAAAAACATGATTTTCATGCAGGACAATGCTCCATCACAAGCGTCCAAGTATTCCACAGCGTGGCTGGCAAGAAAGGGTATAAAAGAAGAAAATCTAATGACATGGCCTCCTTGTTCACCTGATCTGAACCCCATTGAGAACCTGTGGTCCATCATCAAATGTGAGATTTACAAGGAGGGAAAACAGTACACCTCTCTGAACAGTGTCTGGGAGGTTGTGGTTGCAGCTGCACGCAATGTTGTTGGTGAACAGATCAAAACACTGACAGAATCCATGGATGGCAGACTTTTGAGTGTTCTTGTAAAGAAAGGTGGCTATATTGGTCACTGATTTGTTTTTGTTTTGTTTTTGAATGTCAGAAATGTATATTTGTGAATGTTGAGATGTTATATTGGTTTCACTGGTAAAAATAAATAATTGAAATGGGTATATATTTGTTTTTTGTTAAGTTCCCTAATAATTATGCACAGTAATAGTCACCTGCACACACAGATATCCCCCTAAAATAGCTATAACTAAAAACAAACTAAAAACTACTTCCAAAACTATTCAGCTTTGATATTAATGAGTTTTTTGGGTTCATTGAGAACATGGTTGTTGTTCAATAATAAAATTAATACTCAAAAATACAACTTGCCTAATAATTCTGCACTCCCTGTAATGTAACAATGAACAAACAATAAAGTAAAGGGAAAGTGACCTGAGGTGTGCCGTGGTCACATGGTCAGTCTGCCTAAAAAGGGACATAACCAAAGAAAGGTAAATGATAAAGCGATAAGAGAAAATATAAAGGGATAGGTGGGTGGGGAAAACATAAAGGAAACGCAGACAAGGTGGGAGAGACCAGAGCAAAAATTTATAAGGTGTAAAACTCTTCCTCCAAATTCAGGCTAGCTAATAGCCAGACTTCTTACTTGTCTTCTCCATTTACTTCTATGGGGGGAATACGTGAATGTATATGCAATCTAGCTTTATGGATTATGCAGATTAATGTGCACGCAAAATAAGTTATTTTGCAACTTGTAATCCCTGTGCAACCCCAAAAGCAAAAAAGCCGCAACGCACACAGTGTTTTCATAGTTGCAAAAAAAAAAAAGATTTGCCGTTCGACTTGCTATATTGCCCTAATAGGCTATACTACAAGTGGTGCGCTAACTTTTGCATAAGCGATATTAGGTTTGTACTTAATTTTCAACAGAAATAGCTTGCATTTTACAAGTTGAAAGTAAACACGATCCTGAGAGCACAATCACATTTTACATTCGTCAGGTTAGCACAACTGAAACCCTTGCGTGAAGGTTAGTACATTAAAAACTAAAACTAAACACAACATAAATACTTTCAAACTTACAGTTACACTCATATAAACACTATCTGATAAAAATTGTTCACATAAATATTAAAAAAGGTATAAGGGATAAAAGGTACATGGTATATTGGTATAGGTGTTTGACTGTCGAAGGCTATAATGGATATGTATTTGTACATACATATACATGTCTAAATATGTGTATAAATATATGTGTGTACAGATTATTATACATTTTTTTTAAATATTTTATATCTAATATTTCAATAACGTGATGTAAGATTAGTAATATTTTTTACAGCATATATAATAATTTTTAATATTCATTATTAATTTTTATAAAATATTTTTATGTGTAATGTTTCAATAACGCAGTGTAAAAAATAGTCATTCTTCTAGACCTAAACACGTTACCCATACTTTACATTCCTATGTTCTTCACATAGAAATTAATGTAATTTGTATTATTAAATAAATAAATGTATATATATATATATATATATATATATATATATATATATATATATATATATATATATATATTGTGACAGAACCCAAGAGGCATAGTATTGGAAGGTGTCTATATTCCTCCAAAAGTGCTGCAGTGCAGGGTATGGTCTGACAACCCCAGGGAGAATAATTTTGTTTGTTTACCACATAAAGAAAACGTGATTTATTTCTGGGTCCCTGGGGTGGAGCATTGGGAGAGTAGGGCGGGGCCAGTGCTCCACCCCGCAGTTTGCAGGAAGCACATCATGTGAGAAAGTCCAGTTCAGGAATTCTGTCTCAGCCAGCTAGCTACTCACCTGCATGTGGTAATTAAAAACAGGTGCTAAAAAAAATCCCCAGTCAGGGATTCAGAGTCTGAATGCCCGCAGTAAGGGATACTGCAACACTCTCCTGAGAGACTGAGAGGCATTATTTCTAAAAGGAAAAACAAAGTTTGAAAGGTCTGTGCATTTATCTTTTGTGAAAAGCCAACTTATTGTAGTCAGTTATACCTGTTAGTAAGTGCTCAGTGGAGCAAGACTCTTGTTTTCTTTACATTTGTTTTGCCTGTTTTTGCCAGACCTGTAAATAAATGGACTATATTTTATAAAGCTACAACCTTGTGTGGTGTTTCCAGCTTTAAAGACTGTGTGGTTGTAAGATCCCAGGTCACATATGGTGGAGGCAGTGGGTAAACACACTGATAGTCTGTTAAGGAAAGAATACCACACTCAAAAATGGAGGAAGTTGTAAAAGCGTTACTACAGGCTATGGCCACGCAGCAACAGGCCACTGCCACACAGCAGCAAGATACTGCCACACAGCAAGAAAATATTGCAGTACTACAACAACTGGTGTTAACCCAAAGAGAGGAGCGGCAGAATATCACACATGCCATGCAGCAGGAGATCCACAGCCTATCTGAGAGACAGGGCAGGTGCGCTGCAGAAATACCACATAGTTCTAAGACTCTGAGAGTGAGTAACTATTTGCAAAAGATGGTGGCTACAGATGATGTGGAGGCTTACCTGATGGCTTCTGAAAGGACAGCCAAAAGAGAAATGAGGCCTGCATCTGAATGGGCAAGCCTCCTTGCACCATTTCTGAGTGGAGAACCTCAGATTTGGAGCCTGAGCAGGCCAGTGACTACAAAAAACTAAAAGCAGAAATCTTGGCCCACCTTGGTGCACTGTAAAGGTGGAAGGAAATGAAATGAAAGCTTTGCTGGACTCTGGTAGCATGGTTACACTCATAGACAAGGGTCTGTTGAGAAATACTCCTATTGATAGTTACCATCAACTATTGCCTGTGTCCATGGGGACATACACAAGTATCCAACTGCTGAAGTACTTATTGAGATGCACAATGGCTCTATAAATCATAGAGTTGGTTTAGTAGATAAATTAGTCAATGAAATGATAATAGGCAGAGATTTTCCTCATATTTGAATTAATGGGATGCTGATGAGAAAGCTTCACTGGATTCAGTAGAGGGCACTGTTGGTGATTTTCCATTTTCTGATTTATTGGTGGATGCTGCTAGAGGGAAACAGTTAACATCTATGGAATTCCTATTTGGAGGTAACACTGAATAGGATAATACAGGTCAATCTAATATATCTGAACCTGATGTAGAGATAGCTGACCTAGAGGATAGCCCAAGTAACTTTAGGGCTGCACAATGGGACGATCCAACTTTAGCTGTGGCTAGAAACCATATCTCCATAAGAAATGGGATGCCCGTTAATCCTGATAAAGCCCTCACCTATCCATACTTTGAAGTGGAAAATGATTTATTGTACAGAGTTGAAAAAAAGAGAGTCTGTCAAACAGCTATTAGTACCCCAGGCATATTGATGCATTATTTTAAACCTGGCACATAGTCAAATACTTGGGGGACATCTGGGGATTGAAAAAACAAGAGAAATATTTCTTAGGATGTTTTATTGGCCAGGTATAATGGCATCTATCACAAATTATTGTTCCTTTTGTCCTGAATGCTGATTATTTGCCCCTCTTACAGCATACCATAGCCCCTTGGTGCCCTTACCCATAATTGAGGTCCCATTTGAAGCATTGGTATGGATTTTGTGGGTATTCTTGTGAAGTCTGCAAGGGGACACCACTACATATTGGAAGTAGTAGACTATGCTACCCGTTACCCCGAGGCAATACCCATGCAAACTACTTCAGCAAAAGTGATTGCTAAGGAGTTCATGTTAATATTTAGCAAGGTTGGGATTCCCAAAGAAATATTAACAGACCAAGGTACTCCATTTATGTTGAGAATTACAAAAGAGTTGTGTAATCTCCTTCATATAAAGCATCTGAAAACATCAGTGTATCACCCACAAACTGATGGTCTGGTAGAGCGATTCAATAAAACACTTAAGGCTATGCTCAAAAAAGTAATTGATAAAGATAGGAAAAACTGGGACTTTCTTTTGCCTTGATTTATGGTTGCTATCAGAGAGGTCCCTCAAGTTTCTACTGGGTTTTCACCATTTGAACTCTTAAATGGAAAACACCCCAGAGGGTTGCTAGACACACCTAAGGAGACTTGGAAACAGGAGTCAACCCTTCACAGAAGTATGATAGAACATATAACTCAGATGCAGGAACGGATGACAGCCATTAGGCCCATAGTTAGAGAACACATGACAAATGCCCAACAGCATCAGCAGAACAGCTATAACAGAAATGCCAGGGTTCATGTGTTTAACCCAGGAGATAGAGTGCTAGTTCTGGTTCCCACTGTAGATAACAAATTTTTGGCAACATGGCATTGACCATATGAAGTCATTGGCAGAGTGGGGGAAGAAAATTACAAAGTAAGACAGCCTGGGAGGCAAAAGGAGGTACAGATTTACAATGGAAAGAAAGAGAAACACTTGTGGCTGTAAAAACAGCATACCCCCCTACAATGGAGAAGAATGACCCCGTAGTCAATATTTCAGAAACCCTGACTATCCACTAGAAGAGGGAGGTAAAAGACTTCAGATTAAATAAAGATGGGAGGACTACGATAATAAAGCATGACATTGTCACTGAACCGGGGAAAAGGATAAATCTAAAGTCATATAGAGTACCTGAAGCCTGGAGAGAAGCAATCAAATCAGAAGTAAAGAAAATGCTGGACCTTGGGCTAATCAAATAATCCCAAAGTGACTGAAGTAGCCCAATCGTGCTTGCACCAAAGCCTGATGGCACAATCAGGTTTTGCAATGATTACCGAAAGCTGAATGCAATATACAAGTTTGATGCATACCCCATGCCAAGGGTTGATGAACTCGTAGAGAGACTCCGGAGAGCCAGGTATCTTACCACATTGGATTTGACCAAGGGTTATTGGCAAGTGCCGCATACAGGACAGGCAAAGGAAAAGACTGCCTTCTCTGCTCCAGATGGGCTCTTCCAATACAAGGTGTTACCTTTTGTCCTACATGGCGCTCCAGCAACATTTCAAAGAATGATGGACAGGATCTTAAGGCCACATGCTCGTTATGCCGCAGCTTACTTAGATGACATGGTCATACATAGCAAAGATTGGGAGTCTCATTTGCCAAAAGTGCAAGCTTTTCTTAATTCCATAAGAAATGCTGGTCTGACAGCAAACCCTAGTAAATGTACCATTGGCTTGGAGGAGAACACGTATCTTGGCTATTCCATTGGAAGAGGAATAGTGAAGCCACAACTTGCTAAAGTTGAATCCAAAAGGAATTGCCTTGACCTATGACAAATAAACAGGTTAGAATATTTATTGGGCTTGTTGGCTACTACAGAAGGTTTATCTTCAACATTGCTACTATAGCGGATCCTTTAACTGACCTCACTAAAGCAAAAGCTCCAGTAATAGTGAAATGGTCCCCTGAAGCTTAACAAGCATTTCAAAATCTCAAGGAAGCCATATGTAGACAGCTGGTGTTAGTCACCCCTGATTTTTTTTTTATATGTTCTTTTTATTATTAAAGGTCATAACATACTAGTACAAAGAAAAAGGAAGCCAACTGTATCATTTAAGATATGAAAAAAAAAGAAAAAGATGACACTCAAAATTTAGATACAATGTATCCTGTTTTACAGGCTTTCCTTTTCTCTCTTTCTTCCCCCCACTTTTTTTTTGTATCAAAATTAATTATGTTAGTTAAACGATTTATGTACTAAACAATGTAATAAGGGAAGTTTACAAATATAATTACCATTTCTTGTTTAACCACTCCTTAACCCTTATTGTTTCAATAATTCGACCTTTATTTTATTTGAAAGATTAAAACCACCATAGATTAATTTATCAAATTCTTGACCTGAGGGAATTGGGGGAGGGGGGACCCTTAAAAATCATACGGGAAAAAAAAAAGGAGGGGGGGGAACCAGCCCACTCACTTAGTCTTATTTATCTTATGTCATATTTTCTAAAGGTGTTAACAATTGACTCTGAATATTGGCATTTTTGTATTGTCTAATAAATTCTATCTATTTTATAATAAATTTGTTTTGCTGTGTCTCTGAATTATTTGCGTTATCAAACTGCTCTATTATATATTGAGTTTGCAAAAGAAAGGTTAAATTATTTAAAGTGGGTGCCCTTTTCTTCTTCCAATTTTTAAGAATAAGATATCTCCCACCCAAAATTGTTATATTAAAAAAATCTCTATTAATCAATTTATCACATGTATCTAGTAAAAAGATTATATGTTGCAGTTCTATGGAGAAGTTTATGGCTATCACTTTATCTAACCAAATTGTATATGTTTCCAAAATTGTGTAATTTTTGGACAACTCCAAAACATATGAATCAGGTCAGCTTCAGATGAACAACAGCAAGGACATACATTTAGAACTTGCGACAACCATTTATTTATTCTAGCTGGCGTAATATACACTCTATATAAGAGTTTTACATGGATTTCTCGCCAGTTTGCAGAAAGTGTAGCCTCGTCTAAAACAATTATACTATGTTTCACTTTATCTTCATCCAAGTTTGGGATATCTAATTGCCATTTTGAGCAAATCTCTACAATATAAGATTCCCCTGTTTTACTGAGAACCATATTATACCAATACTTAATAGAGTGTTTGCCTGCCTTAAAAAGTGCCAAACCCATTTTTACTCCTGGATGTATCCAGGAGGTTTTACTACCTTTAACAATTTCAAAAAAACAGTGTCTAGCTTGAAGATATGCGTAAAAATCAAGATTCTGTAACTGAAAGCACTCTTTAAGGTTTTCAAATGGATTTATATTACACGATTCAGATTCCTTAAGTTGAATTAAATAAACGTGCCCAGCATTGGCCCATTTCCAAAATACTTGATTGCACAAACCAGGGGAAAATCGTGGATCACCTCTAATAGGAAGCAGATCAGAAGTATAGGGATCACAGTCTAGTCTACGTTGTATATCCTGCCATACTACTATAATATGACACAGTGTTTATTTTTTATTTTCCTTGGAATATCTTTTTTAGGACAATGCAATAAAGCACTCAAAGAAAAAGGATAAACTAGGTTTTGTTCTGCTTCAATAAATGCCATATAGCTCCCTCCCGTAAGCCAATCCGTTGCAATTTTTGCAAGACATATACCATTATATAGAGCAAAATTAGGTAGTGCCAATCCACCATATTGTCTTAATTGTGATAGTTTGTACAAAGAGTTTCGTTTAGAACCCTTCCCCCAAATAAATTGTCTCATTAATTGCTTTTTGATATATTAATAGGAATATTTTGCATAAAATATAGAAGCTTAGGTAGGATTATCATCTTAATTAAATTAATTCTCGCAGTTATTGAGAGCGGAAGGTTATCCCATTTCATCAAGTCAAATTTAATTTTTGCGAGTAGGGGTGGATAATTCAAGCTATACCAATCCCCTGGATTAATACTAATCTTAATTCCTAAATATGTAATAAATTGTGCTGCTACTTTAAATGGGGTGTATAATGGTTCTGATGATATTTACTCAACCAGAGAAGTTCTGATTTGGTTACATTAATCGTGTATCCTGAAAAAGAACCGAATTCCAATATAATATCTAAGATCTTAGGAATTTCTCTTTGGGCATCATTAAGAAACAATAACAGGTCATTTGCATACAATAAAAGTTTAACAGACTTATTACCTATCATGATCCCCTTTACATTATCTCTAAGAATAACTGCAAGGGGCTAAATTGCTAGATTAAATAGTAATGGTGAAATTGGACACACCTGCCGTGTTCCTGTAGTAATCGTAAAATGTCTAGTATCTGAACCATTGACCATTAGTATAGAAGTTGCCTTACAGTATAAGGCACGGATACATTCCAAAAACTGATCTTTAAACCCAAACTTCGTCATAGCCTGAAAAAAGTGATCCCAGATAATTGAATCAAATGCTTTATGAGCGTCAACCACTAAAATAGCAGAGTACTGAACAATCTTGTTTGTGGAGTCTGAGAGAGAGTCTATTAAAACAAATATTTTACGGGTATTTGCCGACATATTTCTTTGAGCCATGAAGCCAACCTGATCCACATGAATTAATGGACTCATAATTATCTTCAGTCTACATGCTAAAATGGAAGTAAATATTTTATAGTCCGAATTCAACAAAGAAATCGGACGATAAGAATATAATGCTTCAGGATCTTTACCTTTTTTTAAGAAGCAAAATGTTTTTTGATACAGCAAAGATAGGTGAGGGAATCTTACCATTGAGTAAATAATCATTAAATAAATTCATAAGCATACATGTAACTTCATTTTTCAAGATTTTATAAAATTCTGCCGGTAAAAGGTCTGGCCCAGCAGCTTTATCTACTTTAAGATTATCTATTGTCTTAGATACTTCTGACTCCGTAATCGGTGCATTCAATTTTTCTAAATCCTCTACCGAAAGCTTAGGTTCCCCAGAACTTCCGTTTGTTTTACACATTAATAGCTGATACTGAATATACATTTTTAAAGTATTTATAAAATTCTGACTTAATTATATCAAGATTCATTATTTTTTTCCCGTCAATAATAAGAGATTTTATGTGATTGATCGGTTTCCTTGTATTCACATATCTAGCTAATAACTTCCCAATTTTATTTCCAAATCTTTAAAATCTAGTTTTATTCTTTAGCTCTTGTATAGCAATTTTCTGTAAGCTGAAGACTTCCCACTCTTGTTTAACTTTCACATAATTTTGCCAGTTACTTTGAATCGGTGAGGCAATATATGCATTGTATTTATTTTCTAAGCAATTTGAGAGTTCAATCTCTCTTGAATATAATAATAATTTTCTTATATCTAATAGTATATTTTTTAATTTCTCCTCTAACAACCGCTTTAGCAGTTTCCCAAAAAATCTCTTTTTTAGACATGTATGCTTCATTCTGTTTAACATATTCGTGCCAAATAGTGGAGAGTCACATTCTAAATTCCGTATTGTTGGCTAAATAGCGGGGAAAACCATAGCTCTTTACAGGTTCATACCTACCGTGTTCCCATCTTAAATCTAAAGATATCGGGGCATGGTCGTAAATAGTAAAATCACTGATTTGAGCTTTAACATCTAAATTAATAATTTTATCTGATCCCAAGAAAAAGTCAATTCGCGAGAATATATTTCTTGGATTCACATGAAAATAGTCTACTGTTAGGGTATAATAGTCTCCATATATCCTTAATATTTAGTGCACTAGCAAATAATTTGAGAATCCTAGAGGATTTTTTCGGGGTCTGATTAACATTATGTCCAATTGTCTGTAGTCTATCTACAGGGATTGCAGAATTATTAGGCAAATGAGTATTTTGACCACATCATCCTCTTTATGCATGTTGTCTTACTCCAAGCTGTATAGGCTCGAAAGCCTACTACCAATTAAGCATATTAGGTGATGTGCATCTCTGTAATGAGGAGAGGTGTGGTCTAATGACATCAACACCCTATATCAGGTGTGCATAATTATTAGGCAACTTCCTTTCCTTTGGCAAAATGGGTCAAAAGAAGGACTTGACAGGCTCAGAAAAGTCAAAAATAGTGAGTGCAGCACTCTTAAAATTGCAAAGCTTGATCATCGAACAATCAAGTGTTTCATTCAAAATAGTCAACAGGGTCGCAAGAAGCGTGTGGAAAAACCAAGGCGCAAAATAACTGCCCATGAACTGAGAAAAGTCAAGCGTGCAGCTGCCAAGATGCCACTTGCCACCAGTTTGGCCATATTTCAGAGCTGCAACATCACTGGAGTGCCCAAAAGCACAAGGTGTGCAATACTCAGAGACATGGCCAAGGTAAGAAAGGCTGAAAGACGACCACCACTGAACAAGACACACAAGCTGAAACGTCAAGACTGGGCCAAGAAATATCTCAAGACTGATTTTTCTAAGGTTTTATGGACTGATGAAATGAGAGTGAGTCTTGATGGGCCAGATGGATGGGCCCGTGGCTGGATTGGTAAAGGGCAGAGAGCTCCAGTCCGACTCAGATGCCAGCAAGGTGGAGGTGGAGTACTGGTTTGGGCTGGTATCATCAAAGATGAGCTTGTGGGGCCTTTTTGGGTTGAGGATGGAGTCAAGCTCAACTCCCAGTCCTACTGCCAGTTTCTGGAAGACACCTTCTTCAAGCAGTGGTACAGGAAGAAGTCTGCATCCTTCAAGAAAAACATGATTTTCATGCAGGACAATGCTCCATCACACGCGTCCAAGTACTCCACAGCGTGGCTGGCAAGAAAGGGTATAAAAGAAGAAAATCTAATGACATGGCCTCCTTGTTCACCTGATCTGAACCCCATTGAGAACCTGTGGTCCATCATCAAATGTGAGATTTACAAGGAGGGAAAACAGTACACCTCTCTGAACAGTGTCTGGGAGGCTGTGGTTGCTGCTGCATGCAATGTTGATGGTGAACAGATCAAAACACTGACAGTATCCATGGATGGCAGGCTTTTGAGTGTCCTTGCAAAGAAAGGTGGCTATATTGGTCACTGATTTGTTTTTGTTTTGTTTTTGAATGTCAGAAATGTATATTTGTGAATGTTGAGATGTTATATTGGTTTCACTGGTAAAAATAAATAATTGAAATGGGTATATATTTGTTTTTTGTTAAGTTGCCTAATAATTATGCACAGTAATAGTCACCTGCACACACAGATATCCCCCTAAAATAGCTATAACTAAAAACAAACTAAAAACTACTTCCAAAACTATTCAGCTTTGATATTAATGAGTTTTTTGGGTTCATTGAGAACATGGTTGTTGTTCAATAATAAAATTAATCCTCAAAAATACAACTTGCCTAATAATTCTGCACTCCCTGTATATTATTGAAAACCATATTAAAGTCCCCCACAACTATCAAATTGTTTACATATTCATGCAATTTTAGTTTTAAATGTTCCCAAAATCTTTCATCAGGGGTATTTGGTCCATTTACGTTACACAGGATGAGCATACGTGACTTTATAAAGATTTTCAATATAATAAATCGTTCCCCTGGGTCTATCTCTTGTCCAATGATGTGATATTCTAAATCTTTCCTAAATAAAAATGCAACTCCCCTTTTGTGTGAAGCACAAGGAGTATAGATAACTTCATTAACCCAATTAGTTTTAAGTTTCTTATGTTCTATTTCTGTCAAATGGGTTTCATGTAAAAGTGCGATATCCACTTTTTTTTTTATAATAGACCAGAATTCTTTTCCTTTTTATTGGGCTGGTAATCCCTCCCACATTCCAGGAAATTATTTTTAAAGTTGACATTCACATTTTATTTAGAAATACTGTAAAACAAAAATGAAAAAAAAAGAAAAAGAAGAGGAGGGTCCTCCCTACCCCCCATCTAGACTGTTCACTATCAGTAATAAAGCTATAACACTTTGCATTATAAGGATATATATCTGTCTTACACCACCGTATCAAATTTTTAACTTTCTTGCCCTTTTTTCTTTTGCTCCTTTTAGAGGAGTAAACAGGGTTTCTCCATATTACCATACAAGAAACTGAATCGTTACGTCACATACAAAAGATGCAAATTTACCAGCTATTTAGTTTGGGCTTTATTCAAAAAGGCCTTAGCTAGTGATGTCGCAAACATAAAAATTTGGGTTCGAGAACGGCGAACGCGAGCTTCCGCAAAAGTTCCCGAACCGGTGAACCGGGCGAACCGCCATAGACTTCAATAGGCAGGCGAATTTTAAAACCCACAGGGACTCTTTCTGGCCACAATAGTGATGGAAAAGTTGTTTCAAGGGGACTAACACCTGGACTGTGGCATGCCGGAGGGGGATCCATGGCAAAACTCCCATGGAAAATTACATAGTTGATGCAGAGTCTGGTTTTAATCCATAAAGGGCATAAATCACCTAACATTCCTAAATTGTTTGGAATAACGTGCTTTAAAACATTAGGTATGATGTTGTATCGATCAGGTAGTATAAGGGTTACGCCCGCTTTACAGTGCGCAGTGTAGGTGATATACCTGCCCTCACCATGCTTTGCAGACCAGGTATCAGTGGTCAGATGGACCCTTGCCCCAACACTGTGTGCCAGACATGCCGTTATAGCAGACTTATATGGCTTTGCCGTTGCTTTTTGGTAATTAGAAGGCTGCTAAATGCCCAGCAGTGAAGGGGTAAATTAGGGAGCATGTAGGGAGCTTGTAGAGTTAATTTTAGCTTAAGTGTAGTGTAGTAGAAAACCCAAAGTATTGATCTAGGCCCATTTTGGTATATTTCATGCCACCATTTCACCGCCAAATGCGATCAAATAAAAAATAATTGTTCACTTTTTCACAAACTTTAGGTTTCTCACAGAAATTATTTACAAACAACTTATGTAATTATGGCATAAATGGTTGTAAATGCTTCTCTGGGATCCCCTTTGTTTAGAAATAGCAGACTTATATGGCGTTGGCGTTGCTTTTTGGTAATTAGAAGGCTGCTAAATGCTACTGCGCACCACACGTATTTTATGCCCAGCAGTGAAGGGATTAATTAGGGAGCATGTAGGCAGCTTGTAGAGTTAATTTTAGCTTACGTGTAGTGTAGTAAACAACTCAAAGTATTGAACTAGGCCCATTTTGGTATATTTCATGCCACCATTTCACCACCAAATGTGATCAAATTTTTTAAAAAAATTTAATTTTTCGCAATTTTAGGTTTCTCACTGAAATTATTTACAAACAGCTTGTGCAATTATGGCACAAATGGTTGTAAATGCTTCTCTTGGATCCCCTTTATTCAGAAATAGCAGACATATATGACTTTGGCGTTGCTTTCTGGTAATTAGAAGGCCGCTAAATGCTGCTGCGCATCACACGTGTATTATGGCTAGCAGTGAAGGGGTTAATTAGGTAGTTTGTAGGGAGCTTGCAGGGTTAATTTTAGCTTTAGTGTAGAGATCAGCCTCCCACCTGACACATCAGACCCCCTGATCCCTCCCAAACAGCTCCCTTTCCTCCCCCACCCCACAATTGTCCCCGCCATCTTAAGTACTGGCAGAAAGTCTGCCAGTACTAAAATAAAAGGTTTTTATTTATTTTTTTATTTTTTTTATAGCATATTTACATATGCTGTGGTATAGTATCCCCCCTTAGCCCCCAACCTCCCTGATCCCCCCCCCCCCCATCTTGGTTACTGGCAGCTGTCTGCGATTATTTCACAGTCAAGTGTTGTTTTTTTAAATGTACACTACTGTTACACCAGATATGAGTGGTGGCACTGGGCAAGTGGACACAGTATACGCAGTGAGCCTGACACACACGCTGGCAGGCAGGCAGGTAACTGCAATTAGATTACACAGAAAAAAAAAAAGCAGACTAATGTTCTAGCCCTAAAAAGGGCTTTTTTGGGGTGCTGTCCTTACAGCAGAGATCAGATGAGTCCTTCAGGACTGTAGTGGACACTGAATACACTAGCCTAGCTATCGATTTCCCTATTAAATCAGCAGCAGCTACACTGTCCCTCCTCTCACTAAGAATGCAGCTTCCGAATGTATCTAAAATGGATGCTGTCCAGGAGGTGGGAGGGTCTGGGAGGGAGGGTCTGCTGCTGATTGGCTGTAATGTGTATTCTGACTGTGAGGTACAGGGTCAATGTTTACTCAATGATGAGGAATAGGGGGCGGACCGAACATCGCATATGTTTGCCGTCTGCGGCGAACGCGAACATGCTATGTTCGCCGGGAACTATTCGCCGTCAAACTATTCGCAACATCACTAGCCTTAGCTTCTTGTATTGTTTCTAACATAATTGTCTCATTTTCCATATAAATTTGAATTTTGGCAGGATATATTAAGTGGGCAGCTAGGCCCAGATGTATTAAACTAGTACAGTATGGGGCCATTCCTTTCCGCTTTGTAGCCGTCTGTACTGAAAAATCTTGGAAAATTAGGATTTTGTTGTTATCAATCTCTAAATTTTTTATTTTCCTATATGCTCTAAGTATTGCCACTTTATCCTGGAAGTTCAAGTACTTAATTAGGATAGCATGTTTCTGTGTAGTTTTTTCTGATGTATTTCTAATAAAACCTATTCGATGTGCTCTTTCTACGGTAAAACTATGTAATTTAATATCAATCCCTAGAATTTGTGGAAGAGTTACAGAGGCAAAATATAATAAATCCTGCAAATTAATACTTTCTGTTAAGCCTATCACCTTTAAGTTGTTCCTACGCGACCTGTCCTCTAGGTCTTCTAATTTGTCAGTCAATTCTAAAATTTTGGTGTCATGTTGTTGCATAATTAGTTTTTGCTTAATCACACCATCCTCAATGTCCGAGACTCTCGTCTCTATCTCTGTAAGTCTGGATGTAAAGTTTTTCATTTCTAATGAAAGTATCCAGAGTTCTGTTTTAATGTAATCAAATTGAGGTGAGAGAAGGGTAGCTATTTGTTTCGAAATTTCTTCTATGCCATTTCTAGAAATATTAACACTAGTCATTTCAGGCCTGGTATCAACACTAGTCTCAATACTGTGTCGAGGCTTTCTTTCTTTAGTTTTACCTGGAATTGCGTGCGTTATAGGTGCAAAATATTTGTACATGTGTCAAAATAGTTCAAAATAATAGATAAAGTGAAGGTAGTGTTATGTGTTGCCAGATAGAAGAAGAAAAGAAGAAAGAAAAAAAAAAAACCCAAACCCCCCCCTGATTTTTCAGTGGAGCTCATTTTACAGACGGATACCTCTAATGTAAGGCTTGGAGCAGTGCTTTCCCAGGAAAGTCAAAGTGAAGAGCACCTAATACTATACCTCATCAGGAAACTTCAACCTAGAGAAAAGAACTATTCAATAGTTGAAAAGGAGTGTCTAGCAATTAAATGGGCTGTAGAAACTCATTTAGGCTAGTTACTGATCATGCACCTCTCAAATGGATGAGTCAAAATAAGGATAATAATAGTAGTGTTACACGTATGCATACGCTTTTGGCCATGGTCGCTCATCCCACTAGGTCTGAGCTGGGGGGGAGGAAGTGTGACAGAACCCAAGGCATAGTAATGGAAGGTGTCTATATTCCCCCAAAAGTGCTGCAGTGCAGGGTATGGTCTGACAACCCCAGAGAGAATAGTTGTGGTTGTTTACCATATAAAGAAAATATGTGATTTATTTCTGGGTCCCTGGGGTGGAGCATTTAGAGAGTAGGGTGGGCCAGTGCTCCACCCGGCAGTTTGCAGGCACCACATCATGTGAGAAAGTCCAGTTCAGCAATTCCTTTTCACCCAGCTAGCTACTCACCTGCATGTGGTAATTGACAGCAGGTTCTAATAAAAATCCCCAGTCGGGGATTCAGAATCAGAATGCCAGCAGTAAGGGATACTGCAACACTCTCATGAGAGACTGAGAGGTATTATATCTAAAAGGAAAAACAAAGTTTGAAAGGTTTGTGCATTTATCTTTTGTGAAAAGCTAACACAGCTAGATTATGAGTTCAGTGTTATGATTGAAAAAGCATCGTTATGGCCCATAACGCTGCTTTTTCCCTAACGCCAGTATTACAAGTCTTCCTAGGTATAGGTGTACCACACACCTTTTACTCAGTCACGCAATGTCAGTACCGCACTTTTAAAAAAGTCCTTTTTCAATGGGACTCCCATAGCGCTGGTATTACGAGTTTGCCTGGGAGGCCAAAAAGTGAGAGGTACACTCTATAACCACAAGATCCGTACCGCCATCTAAAGTCAGTAGTTATAAGATTTACGTTTGAAGCATAAAACTCATAACTAAAGTGTTAAAAAGTACACTTACACCCATAAACTACCTATTAACCTCTAAACCATGGCCCTCCTGCATCACAAACACTATAATAAAGTTATTAAGCCTAATCTGCGGTTCCGGACATCGCTGCCACTATCAAAATGTATTAACCCCTATTCCGCTGCTCCCCGACATTGTCGCCACTATAATAAACCTATTAACCCCTAAACCGCTGCACCCTGCATCGCAAACACTATTTAAATATTATTAACCCCTAATCTGCCCTCCGCCCCCACCAATAGGATTGAGTTCTCATTCTATTGGCTGATTAGATCAGCCAATAGGATGAAAGCTAAATCCTATTGGCTGATTGCAACAGCCAATAGGATTTTTTCCCCTTTAATTCCTATTGGCTGATAGAAATCTTTCAGCCAATAGAAATGTAAGGGATGCCATCTTGGATGACCTCACTTAAAGGGAACCTTTATTTTACGGCAGCGAACGTAAGAAGAGGATGCTCCGCGCCGGATGTCTTGAAGATAGACCCGCTCCTTGCCAGATGAATGAAGATAGAAGATGCTGTCTGGATGAAAATTTCTTGCTGCTTGGATGAAGACTTCGCCAGCTGGATGAGGATGGATGTCTGGACTTCGATAACTGTAAATGGATTGTCGGGGGTTAGTGTTAGTTTTTTTTAAGGATTTTTTGGGTGTTTTTTTTTTTAGATTTGGGTTCTGGGCAATTCATAAAAGAGCTAAATGCCCTTTTAAGGGCAATGCCCATCTAAATGCCCTTTTCAGGGCAATGTTTATCTAAGGTTTATTTAGATTTAGTTTTTATTTGGGGGTAGTGGATTTTACTGTTGGGGGGTTGTTTGTATTTTTTATTGCAATGTAAAAGAGGTGGTATCTTTGGGGCAATGCCCCGCAAAAGGCCCTTTTAAGGGCCATTGGCAGTTTAGTGTAGGCTAGGGTTTTTTATTTGGGGGGGGGCTTTTTTATTTTGATAGGGATATTAGATTAGGACCTGTAAATAAATGGACTATATTTTATAAAGCTACAACCTTGTGTAACACAGTTATGCATGATTTTCTTACTGAAATGTTTCCTAATAAATTCAATAAAAAATACAAATTCTTTATTCTGATCTAAACAATAATTTTCAAAGTCTCATATAATTGTATTCTTTAAACAAAGTGTGATACCAAACTCATACATCGTCACACACATTTGTCTCACCACCTTTTCATTAACAAGATATGTTGTTCTTAAAATAAAATACTAGGGGGGGCGTGACCACGCAGCACCGGGAGAGGTCGCAAAATAAGTACTCTCCAGCTAGAGACCTCAAATACCTTTACTTTTTCTGAAAATTGTTCAGCATATATGATAAAATTGAGTTAATCTATCTACACTAGGTCTGAGGATCACAAAATTTCCTAGCTTTATGAGCTTTACTGCGTCTATGACTTGATTCAGACTGATATGGCCTAAACTCGCAAGATCCTCGGCACCCTCTCCCGGTGCGCCGACTATAACCATTGACCTCAAGTGATCTACCAACCAGTGGGGGAAGAAAAATGGCTTATATAAAGGAAGATCAGAGTATACTACAGGTCTTACTGCAAGATCTGATCCGCCAGTTAGACGATCGCTTTTTAAGACTGTCTGATACCCTAGTAACAGCAATGGCGGGAACAGCTAGTGAAACCCCAGATCGCACGGAGTCTGAAGTCCCACTACAAGAGACATTGCCGGAAGACTTTATAACACCACATCCCCAGCCTACACGGCCTAACTATCCAAACTCTACTTCTGAGACTGCCTCCCAAGATCGGAACGACTCACAGCTCACTGATCATTTGGCATGGAGATCTGGGGGTCAGACGATGGTGAGGATTCCCACAGTTCTCCCGGTAATGACGCTGCAGATCCAGACAACACAGGCCTCCTATGTCGATTCAGGCTTCCCTAGAGTGATATTACATTGTGAGCCGAACATTTTGCTTTATGTTTTCGTTCTGCCTATTACTGAAGTATCAATATAAACAAAGTTAATGTTTGACTGTTTGCTAAATGAACATGCAGATTGCTAACGTCCACTGTTACTTGTTGGCTCTGATTCTGATGTGGGAATGCGTTATTACTTTTTATAATGACTTTTGATTTCCTAACCTTGTATATATATATATATCTATATATATATTGAGAGGGGATTCCTTACTGTTACTTACTCCCTCCCTCAAGCTAGAAAAGACCAGCATTGATTGTTTTCCCTTCTTCATAGAGATAGCTAGAGATTATGTTACTTCGCTCTAGTATATGTTGTAGCCTTAACCACAACAGAGAACACAGTTTTGATGTATACTCTAAATAATCCAGCATTTCTTGTCAGCAGTATGTAAGGGATTAATATATCAGATATTCATGCTCATAATCAAAGGCAGCTCTATTGGTTTTCCCCTCACACCGTTTTTTTATTAATGTGAATGCTTAAACATTTATTGTCCACCTCTGGCTGAAACAGGAGCTTGATCATAGAATTGGGTTACTAATGAGACATATTTAATAGTAGGAGAGGTTCCTAGGTTCTCTCTTGTTTGCTAAACTACCTTATGCTCAGGATTTATATATGAGCCTCTGTTTTATTTGACACCCCCTAACCTATTTATCACTCTAGCTCTTTACTTAGGATTCCCTAACCGTATAGATGCAAATCTTGTATATATTTTCGACTCATTCTGAGCTGGAAAGCCCATTATAGACATATTAACTGTATGTCAGGATGCTGCAATATATATGACTACTGTATGTTTCTTTAGAAGGGTTCTGTATGCTACTCTAAGCCTGTTCTGCTGGTTGCGGCCGAGCCAGTGGAATTGGCATTAATTATAGGGGCTACAGAAACGTATGCGTTATTAGAATTATGTCCTTCTATTACTGCATATTATTTGACACATTGGAAACTATCTAGATATAGTTTTGTTATGGGAAAACTACGTACTATGCATGAAACTGTAATGCATGTATACTTTCACTTGCAAAATGTTATTTTTTATATGCCTCATGTTCTTTAGATATGTATCTTAAGTGTCCTTCTCTCGCAGAGAGAGTGATTACTTTATTATATTCCCATGTAAGTAGCGGTAATCTAGGGAGTATAGCTACTCAAATCTTCACAATTAGCACTTTTTAAATAGTAAGGAGTTTTGAGCCTGTTATTATCCTCATAATGTATCTAACTACCTAATATAGCCTTCATTAAAGTCTGCACTATGTATATTTTTATACAGTCTCTAAATACTATGTACCGCCTCCCCCCCACATTAAATCACCTCCCCCCCCTGGGGTAACGTGAGTTCCTAGGGGGTAACATTTACCATCCACCTAAAGTGGCAATTTTTTTCAGCTGTATTTATTCCGCCTCTTGCTAACTGGACTCTATGAGGCCCATTTATCAAAGGGCTTGCGGACCTGATCACACACACAGACATATATACACACACATACACATGCACACACAAATACATACACACACATATACACAGACGCACAGGCACACACACACATACATATATACACAAGCACATACACACACGCATATGCACACACACACACTCACACATACACAGAGGCATATATACGCACACATACACAGATGGGCATGCACACACACACACACACAGATGCACATGCACACACATACACACACACACACTGTTTTACAAATACACAGTATAAAGTTACAGAAAAAGAAGTTAATTTGCTACATAAATTTAAACAATATTAATTCAATACTGCAGAAGCACAAACCTTTAAATATTGCTTCTATTTAAAATTAATATAATTCATAATCTTGACAGTATATCAGTTAATGTCTTTTTCTTGTTGCTACCCCACCACCCACTTGGAACAACAGTAGGAAGATTTATAATTTTCTGCAATCTTGTATTAACATTAACATTGTCCCTACAAGCACAAAATGTTCATGATAACCAGTGGATTTTGTTCCCATTAAAATGTTCACCAAACAAAAGTATTTTTGTATCTAACCTTGAGCAAAGCTAAAGTAAGTACATTTTACTGATGTTTTTCTTTCTTTGTTTAACTATTCAAATATTTAGGGCTAGAGATATTAGCAAGCGATATTAGCGATATTAGCGTTCCACTGAGTAATACCAGCGCACACTAATGCGAACACTAATGTCCGCTGCTATTACAAGTTAAGCGCACAAGAGTGCGCTTCAATAGACTCCAATAGGAGCCTCATTCTGATGCCGTCAGAGACAGCATTTGAACCTAAGTGCAGAAAAGGGAGTAAGTAGTTCAGCGATGGCAGCAAATATTTATGTGTTAATACTCATATTAACACATTAATATATATGTATATAAGCATGAGAATGAATGAGAAAGCTTTGCTTAATAGGCAGAAGGATGCGGCATTGATAGTTGTGCATGGGTGTTGGTCAACTGAAGAGTTTCTGAGAGGGAGTAGAGTGGTGTTGACTAAGGGATGGATGGAGTCAAGTGGAAAATGTATTTCATGTGCTGTCGAGATGAGAGTATGTTAGGAATGTATGGAAAGTTGTTAACATTATTATGGTCTTAACAGGGGTATAGCTTATTTCTTATGAAATGATGATGTTTGGAGTAAAATGAAGAGTGATATGGTCATTGGCATAAAAAACCCCAGAAGGAATGTATCCTGAATCCAATATAAAAATAAAAAGCAATACTTTTTTAACAAATTATTTAAAATCCAATCAGAGAAGCAGGGTGATAGACTGGTCTTACATGTTTTGGCTTAGTGACGTAATCATAGACCCTATGTCACAATAATTATTACACTTTAAAAAGGGAATTCTAAAAGGTTATTGGTTAATAGGTTACACACTCTTTGTTTTACCCTGTGTTCAACACACAATAACAACAGTATGAAGATATTTATATACAGTGTACAATGGATGATATAATTTCATTTTATATAGTCATACAATATCTATTCATATATAGTTAGTTCTAAAAATAGAAGTGGAATCATATAAGTTACATATGATTAAAACCACACGCTATTATCATCCAGTTTTTTATTGCTGAAATTCAAACAAGCAAATCAAAATAATCTATTAAAGGGATATGCATAGGCATCCCATTTTTGGTATATGTTATTCATAGATTTTAAAATTTTCTAAAATTCTAAATTAAATTCTAAGGGGCTGATTTATCATGTGTTTGGCGGACATGATCCACTGTAGCGATCATGTTGGCCAGACATTGATAAATGCTGACAGCATATGCTGTCGGCATTTAACATTGCACAAGCATTTCACTAGAAATGCTTGGGCAATACCGCCCCCGGCACATTCGCAGCCAATCGGCGCTAGCAGGGGGTGTCAATCAACCCGATCGTATGCAATCGGGCGGATTGCTGTCCTCCACCTCAGAGCAGGTGGACGAGTAAAGGAGCAGCTGTCTTAAGACCGCTACTTCTTAAGTCCTGTTTCCGGCGAACCTGAAGGCTAGCGCAGAGCTTGTTAAATTGGCCCCTAAGTCTCAGGAAACCGTTACCAATGATTTATGACATCAAATTTGGAATTAAATCCCTGAGAAGTTTGTGTAGACAATATAAAAATCCAAAAGATCTCCTGTTTGGATAAAAGTCCGTCTCTATCACCACTTTGATTAGGAATTTTAACTGTCTCAATAGCCCTACACCTGAAAGTTCTCATATTTTTATGATTTCTTTAATTGTAAATCTAACATTTTATTAAATAAAAGAATAACAAAATAATCTTTTGGGGTTGCCGTGTCTTTGTTTAAAGAAGGATTGCCTGGTAGTTAAGGTATGGATCTCCCTTTTTAAGCAGGATCAGACTTAAATACGTAAAGGGACATAATACTCATAGGCTAAATCACTTGAAACTGATGCAGTATAACTGTAAAAAGCTGACAGGAAAATGTCCCCTGAGCATCTCTATGTAAAAAAAGGAAGATATTTTACCTCACAATCTCAGCTCAACAGAGTAAGTTCTGTGTAAAATGTTATACTTCAGTTGCTGCCCAGCTGCAGGTAAAAAAAATAAAAAATGAACTGAAGCCAATCAGCATCAACAGTGCTGAGGTCATGAACTCTTTTACTGTGATCTCATGAGATTTCATAATAAACTTCCTTAAACTGAATAGGGAAATAAGATGAGTGTGCATGAGGCCCACTCCCTTGCCAGTGATTTGCTGCTTAAAGTCCTTTACAATGGGGTGTGAATACTTAGGACATTTTGAGGTAAAATATTTTTCTTTTTTTAAATAGAGATGTTCAGGTGATATTTTCTAGTCAGCTTTTTGCAGCTATCCTGCAGCACTTTAAAGTGTTTCAACATTTGGGTATCATGGCCCTTTAAGGAAATGTCTCCTATGTGAAAAGCACAATTGAGCCAATTTCACGGTTATGAGCTAATTTCACGGTTATGAAATTGCAGGTTTTTGAAATGTAAAGAAAAAAGTAACAACAATGTAAATGCCAGACTTTTTTCAACTATAATTTGATCTTCCAACAAACAAAAAATCAAGAGAAAACCAAATTTAATTATTAGGAACATTTTCAATTAAAAAAAAAAACCTACATTACCCTGATAAGTATGCACACTTTTTATACCCTGATAAGTATGCACACTTTTTTATTAATAGGAACTCTAGCTGTGTTCATAGTTAAATTATCACATTCTAAGTCATGCCTGTAGGTAAATAGCATATACCTGCTATCAATGAAAGTGATTCTGATTAAACCCAGATAAAAGTCTGCTGTTGCTGTAGGATTTGATTGAATGTTTTGGGTTGCATCCTACTGGGAGAGCCATATGTATATATTTATATTTAGATGTGTGTATGTATGCATATTTATGTTAAAGCCCTCTTCTGCTTGTTTTCCCCACACACCTTATACCACATATCTTAGTACATATATATATATATATGTATGTTTTATTTAATGCAACTTTTTTCTTCCCCTACCCTTTACGTAAGCTCTGAAGTCGTGTTACCTGACAAGTGTAAATTGCTATTGCCCTCTTGCGTTCGCATTTACTTTAATTTAGACTTTGTGCTTTACACATAATCTAGCCCTTAGTTGTATGAAGCGCATTATAAACAAAGTCTGAATGTAAATGGCAGAAATCCACCACCCCACTCCTGTCAAATAGACTATTTTTCTGGCTATTGGTGTCCGTGATATTTAAAAAAACAAACAAACATTGTTTTGTACTTGCTGTATTGCAACTGTGTGCGCTAAGGTGATCGATTAGTCTGAATTATGGAAGCATCATTTTGTCTCTGCATCCCAGTGTATTTTGAGGCAGACTATCCTTGCATTAGTAGTATACCCAATGTGTTTTTCTATTTTTACTCTTATTTATTTCTACTTCAGTTATCTAAACATATGTACTTAAAGGGACACTCAATCAAAATTAAACTTTCATTATTCAGATAGAGCATGCAATTTTAAACAACTTTCTAATTTACTTCTATTAACAAAATGTGCACAGTCTTTTTATATTTAAACTTTTTGAGTCACCAGCTCCTACTGAGCATGTGCAAGAATAAGTGTGTATGCAATTGTGAATGGCTGATGGCTGTCACATGGTACAGGGGGAGTGGAAAAAGACATAACTTTTAAAATTGTCAGAAAAAAAAATCTACCCATTTGAAGTTCAGACTAAGTGCTATTGCATTGTCTTGTTATCTTGCATTTGTTGATTATGCAAATCTACAGTGTTGACTGGTCCTTTAATCCAACTAAAATACCACAATTAGATATAAAAACTTAGATTTCATAAGTAATTCCTAAATAAGATATCTGTTCTTGCCAAGCTATTGCTGGGTCTCTTGAAACACTTGTTTGTGTAACACAAAATGGAAAACTTTTTATTAAAGGGACGTGTTAAAACTTTTAAAGAAAAGTGATTCACTAATTTTGTTCTATACCTATAAATAGAAGATGTTTTGTCTAGGAACCAATCCTTTTTAATAATTTTCATATCCTTTCTTTCTAACCATAATTAAATTGTTTTCATCAAACACATTAGTAAAGATAATATTATCACATTAATGATATTTACTTTACCAGTTAACTAGATGTTTTACCTTTTTTTTTTTACATCTTCACGTTATTTTATTATTAAAACGTTATACCAATTATCTTGTGTTGCAGAAACTTGTACACCAATTTTAGAAAATATTTTTTAATTTGCATTTTATGGCCACAAATATGTGGACACACCTACTAAATATTAAGTTGAGGTGTATCAGCCACAACTATTGCCAACAGGTGTATAAAATCCAGCACAGCGTTATAAAGATCTCCGTACACCAACATTGGCATTATAATGAGTCTCACTGAAGAGCTCAGTGACTTTAAACCTGAAACTTTTATAGGATACCACCTTTGTCATAAGTCGTGGCACAAGTTTGTTAAATTTCTACCAGATTTGCCCCGGTCAACTGTAAGTGTTATAATTGTGCAGTGTACGTGTTTAGGAGCAACAACAGATCAGCCACAAAGTGGTAGACCATGCAAACTCACAGAGCATAGAGTGTAAAAGTCGCAAATCATCTATTGCACCACTCACTACAGAATTCCAAACTGCGTCTGGGGGCAAAATCAGCACAAGAAATATGCATCAGGAGCTACATGAAATGGGTTTTTATGGCTGATGGCCATTACTTAATTTCCTTCCCAATGTCTTCATCTGTAAACAGGGATTCCAGATAGACAGACTTCTCTTGGCTCAGGCCTAGGGGTAGATTTATCTATAGCGAATCATGTCCGCCTTTCATCACTAAATGCCAACAGCATACTTTGTTTGCATTTAACATTGCACAATCATTTCTGGTGAAATGCTTGTGCAATGGCGCACCCAGCAAATTCGCTGACGATCGGCTGCTAGCAGGGGTGTCAATCATCCCGATCGAATCGGATTGGGATGATTGCAGTCCCTCACCTCAGAGATGGTTAATAGGCAGTGATCTTATGACCACTGCTTCTTAACTTAAGTTTCCAGCGAGCCGGTAACTTCGGTGGTAGATTGCAGCGTCTTGCTGCTTGGTAAATCTACCCCTTAGTCTCCATTGCTTTTGTAAAGGGTGTAAACTGGTGATAATAACAGGAATCTCCATTACACTCTATAAAGATGTTTTATGTTATCACCAGTTTACACAGTTTCCTACAACAATGGTAACAAGACCTTAGTATAGGTATGGCGAGACTTGTAAAGTGTTTACTAATACGGTAGTGTCAAAAGTCCCATCTAACTTCTGGTAGGTGCTTGTGCACTCTAAAGCTTATAAAGTTTGGTGTAGTATACCGGAAATACTTGTGCTATCACAAAATTACCTGCATTCTTTTTGCCCTTTTGTAATGTTTATTGTGTAAATTAATGACTTTATAGTGTTTTGTTTGTTTAAATAACTCTACATGAGACTCTGTGAGCTAGGAGTAACTATTTTTATTGGAATTATTCATTACAATAGACGACATTATTTTATTTCTAATACTATCTGTTATCTGCATCCCAGAGGAAAGTGAGGCGTTTCCACCATTTTGTCCTGGAAATAAAGAAATAAGCAAATGTCAGTGCCCTTGTTAAAATGCTATAACCTAATATTACTCTCCTTATATCCCTGCCTAATGCTCCCTATAACACTGCCTATTGCCCCATATAACTCTCCCTATAACACTGCCTATTGCCCCATATAACTTTCCCTATAACACTGCCTATTGCCCCAAATAACTCTACATATAATACTTGCTATTGCCCTTTATAACACTCCCTATAACACTGCCTGTTTCCCTTATATAACTCTCCCTATAACACTGTCTATTGCCCCATATAACTCTCCCTATAACACTGCCTATTGCCTCATATAACAATTGCTTTAAAACTGTCTATTACCCCATATAACTCTCCCTATATCCCTGCCTATTGCCCCATATAACTCTCCCTATAACACTTCCTATTGCCCCATACAACTCTCCCTATAATGCTGCCTATTGCCACATATAACTCTCCTTATAACACTGCCTATTGCCCCATATAACTCTGCCCCATATAAGTCTACCTATAATGCAGTCTATTGCCCCATATAACTCTCCCTATAACGCTGCCTATTGCCCCATATAACTCACCCTATAACGCTGCCTATTGCCCCATATAACTCTCCCTATAACACTGCCTATTGCCGCATATAGCGCTCCCTATAACACTGCCTATTGCCCCATATAACTCTCCCTATAACGCTGCCTATTGCCCCATATAACTCTCCCTATAACGCTGCCTATTGCCCCATATAACTCTCCCTATAACACTGCCTATTGCCCCATATAACTCTCCTTATAACGCTGCCTATTGCCCCATATAACTCTCCCTATAACACTGCCTATTGCCCAATATAACCCTCCCTATAATGCTGCCTATTGCCCCATATAACACTCCCTATAACACTGCCTATTTCCCCATATAACGCTCCTTATAACGCTGCCTATTGCCCATACAACTCTCCCTATAACACTGCCTATTTCCCCATATAACTCTCCTTATAACGCTGCCTATTGCCCCATATAACTCTCCCTATAACACTGCCTATTTCCCCATATTACTCTCCTTATAACGCTGCCTATTGCCCCATATAAATCTCCCTATAACACTGCCTATTGCCCAATACAACTCTCCCTATAACACTTTCTATTGCCCTATACAACTCTCCCTATAACACTGCCTATTGCCTCATACAACTCTCCCTATAACACTGCCTATTGCCTCATACAACTCTCCCTATAACACTGCCTATTGCCTCATATAACTCTCCCTATAACACTGCCTATTGCCTCATACAACTCTCCCAATAACACTGCCTATTGCCTCATATAACTCTCCCTATAACACTGCCTATTGCCTCATACAACTCTCCCTATAACACTTCCTATTGCCCCATATAAATCTCCCTATAACACTGCCTATTGCCCCATATAACTTTCCCTATATCACTTCCTATTGCCCCATTTAAATCTCCCTATGACACTGCCTATTGCCCCATATAACTTTCCCTATATCACTTCCTATTGCCCCATTTAAATCTCCATATAACACTGCCTATTGCTCCATATAACTCTCCCTATAACACTGCCTATTGCCTCATACAACTCTCCCTATAACACTGCCTATTGCTCCATATAACTTCCCCTATAACACTTCCTATTGCCCCATACAACTCTCCCTATAACACTGCCTATTGCCTCATACAACTCTCCCTATAACACTGCCTATTGACTCATACAACTCTCCCTATAACACGTCCTATTGCATCATATAACTCTCTTATTGACTTTACTTACTTTTCTCTGGATCTCATTCCTCTGTATCTTCTGTCTGTACAGATTTATCTTCTGTCTCCACCTTCTGTACAGATTTATCCACTTTCTCTTTTATTTTTTCTTCAGACCCTATAAAATCAATCAGACAGGTTACTGATCACATGATATATCTGTGTGTAACACCATTATACTATATACAACCACCCCTCACTGTACATAAATGTCTCATATACACAGTATGCTTGTAACATCAACTGTAGCTTTATATAAATAATAACTATATTCTGCTATTTCATATCCTCCTCTGATCACATGATATATCTGTATGTAACACCATTATACTATATACAATCACCCCTCACTGTACATAAATGTCTCATATATATCCCTGTAACATTTACTGTAGCTTTATATAAATAATAACTATATTCTGCTATTTCATATCCTCCTCTGATCACATGATATATCTGTGTGTAACACCATTATACTATATACAATCACCCCTCACTGTACATAAATGTCTCATATATATCCCTGTAACATTTACTGTAGCTTTATATAAATAATAACTATATTCTGCTATTTCATATCCTCCTCTGATCACATGATATATCTGTGTGTAACACCATTATACTATATACAACCACCCCTCACTGTATATAAATGTCTCATATACACAGTATGCTTGTAACATCAACTGTAGCTTTATAAAAATAATAACTATATTCTGCCCCTGATCACTAAATAAATAAATAAAATAAATTCAGCATCTACCAGAGACATAACACAGTTGTCCCTGTAACTCAGTAAAACTATATGTGGAGACGATATCCTCGCTGCGCGCTGTTTTACACAAAGATCACAACCCTAAGTTATATCAAAATCATTTTAGAACAAAAGCCTTGCAAAGTATTTTTAAAGAATTAGACTACAGCCCTTTATGTGACAGTGCGTATCTAGCACCATGTGACAGTGCCCGTGCATAATAATACTGTGTGTATCTAGCACCATGTGACAGTGCATGTGCACAATAATACTGTTCATTTCTAGCGCCATGTAGTGCATGTGCACAATAATACTGTTCATTTCTAGCGCCATGTGACAGAGTGCACGTGCACAATAATACTGTTGATATCTAGCGCCATGTGACAGTGCACGTCGTGCACAATAATACTGTGCATATCTAGGGTCACTTTGTTATGATAAAAAGGCACCATCATACGTGCACCGTATAACGCTAACTTTGTCAATTGCCCCTACACACCTGTCACTATATAATTCTTTATATTCCTTATGTGCCACGGTCATTATGTCTTCTACCTTCCCTATCTGTGTTATCTCACTGTGTCCTATCTGTGTTATCTCACTGTATCTCTATCGCTCATCCTATACTCAGTTACCCAGAATCCAGTTGGCCTCTCTTACCTGTCATCTTTTCTGGGTCTGTCTCTGATCCAGTTTCCTCCTCTCTGCGCTTCTCTTTCTTTTCCTTCTTTCTCTTTTTCTTACGGATCTTTTGTTTTCCTTTTCCTACACCCTTGACTTTTTTGTAACCTAAAGAACCAATCAGTGAGGATACAGATCAAATGATATATCTCTCTTATGACTTATACAGTTTCTCCATATCAGTACTGGTTATTTCTGCTATTTCTTCTTATAACCCTGTATATAACCATTCTATTGCTTCTTATAACCCTCTATATAACCCTCATATTGCTCTGTATTACCCTGTATATAGCCCTCCTATTGCTTCTTATAACCCTCTATATAACCCTCATATTGCTCTGTATAACCCTCTATATAACCCACCTATTGCTCTGTATAACCCTGTATATAACCATTCTATTGCTTCTTATAACCCTCTATATAACCCTCATATTGCTCTGTATTACCCTGTATATAACCCTCCTATTGCTTCTTATAACCCTCTATATAACCCTCATATTTCTCTGTATAACCCTCTATATAACCCACCTATTGCTCTGTATAAACCTCTATATAACCCTCCTATTGCTCTGTATAAACCTCTAAATAACCCTCATATTGCTCTGTATTAACCTGTATATAACTCTCATATTGCTCTGTATAAACCTCTATATAACCCTCCTATTGCTCTGTATAACCCTGTATATAACCCTCATATTGCTCTGTATAACCCTGTATATAACCCTCCTATTGCTCTGTATAACCCTGTATATAACCCTCCTATTGCTCTTTATAACCCTGTATATAACCCTCCTATTGCTCTGTATAACCCTGTATATAACCCTCATATTGCTCCCTATAACCCTCTATATAACCCACCTATTGCTCAGTATAAACCTCTATATAACCCTCCTATTTTTCTGTATAAACCTCTATATAACCCACATATTGCTCTGTATAAACCTCTATGTAACCCTCCTATTTCTCTGCATAAACCTCTATATAACCCTCATATTGCTCTGTATAAACCTGTATATAACCCTCCTATTGCTCTGTATAACCCTGTATATAACCCTCATATTGCTCCCTATAACCCTCTATATAACCCACATATTGCTCTGTATAACCCTGTATATAACCCTCCTATTGCTCTATATAACATTGTATATAACCCGCATATTGCTCCGTATAACTCTGTATATAACCCTCCTATTGCTCTGTATAACCCTGTATATAACCCTCATATTGCTCCCTATAACCCTCTATATAACCCACATATTGCTCTGTATAAACCTCTATATAACCCTCCTATTTCTCTGTATAAACCTCTATATAACCCTCATATTGCTCTGTATAAACCTGTATATAACCCTCATATTGCTCTGTATAAACCTCTATATAACCCTCCTATTGCTCTGTATAAACCTCTATATCACCCTCATATTGCTCTGTATTAACCTCTATATAACCCTCCTATTGCTCTGTATAACCCTGTATATAACCCTCATATTGGTCTGTATAACCCTGCATATAACCCTCCTATTGCTCTGTATAACCCTGTATATAACCCTCATATTGCTCCGTATAACCCTGTATATAACCCTCATATTGTTCCCTATAACCCTCTATATAACCCACATATTGCTCTGTATAAACCTCTATATAACCCACCTATTGCTCTGTATAAACCTCTATATAACCCTCCTATTGTTCTGTATAAACCTCTATATAACCCTCCTATTGCTCCTGATAACCCTCTATATAACCCTCCTGTTGCTCAGTATAACCGTCTATATAACTCTCCTATTACTCTATATAAACCTCTATATAACCCTCCTATTACTCTATATAACCCTCCTATTGCTCCTGATAACCCTCTATATAACCCTCCTATTGCTTCGTATAACCCTCCAATTGCTCTGTATAACCCTCTAGATAACACTCCTATTGCTCCTGATAACACTCTATATAACCCTCCTATTACTCTGTATAACCCTCTATATAACCCTCCTATTGCTCTATATAAACCTCTATATAACCCTCCTATTGCTCCATATAAACCTCTATATAACCCTCCAATTACTCCTGATAACCCTCTATATAACCCTGTTATTGCTCTGTATAAACCTCTATATAACCCTCTTATTGCTCTGTATAAACCTCTAAATAACCCTCCTATTGCTCCATATAAACCTCTATATAACCCTCCTATTACTCCGTATAAACCTCTATATAACCCTCCAATTGCTCCTGATAACCCTTATATAACGCTCCTATTGCTCCGCATAAACCTCTATATAACCCTCCTATTGCTCCGCATAAACCTCTATATAACCCTCCTATTGCTCCATGTAAACCTCTATATAACCCTCCTATTGCTCAGTATAAACCTCGATATAACCCTCCTATTGCTCCTGATAACCCTCTATATAACCCTTGTATTGTTCTATATAGGCCGCTATATAACCTTCCTATTGCTCTGTATAAACCTCTATTTAGCTCTCCTATAACACAAGGTAGCATCTCTTTCTATTACTTGTTAACTGCCCCTATAATACTAAGTGTTGCTCTATCACTGCTCACAAGTTATTTTTATTTATCTATAAGTTTAGCTCATATAAGCAGCATGTCATGTGCCTTACCTTTGTCACTCTCTACGGGATTTTCCACATCAGCGAATGTTTTCTTTATACATTCACTAAAAATAAAAGCAATATTAAAAGGACACAATTTTACACAACATTCTTAGCCATGAATGAGATAAGATCTTGGAAAAACATCACTATAACGTTACTCTAAATGTTTTATACATATAGAACCAATTTAATACATGTGACATACAGTCATGTGACAACACAGGTATTAGGTGACAATTGCCCAGAGTTTATAGCCTCGCTAAATTAGGGCGAGTGCTCACATATCTGAATGTTCTTATGGCTAACGGGCATAGCATTAGCTGTGGCTAAGGGATAATATTAGGGCACACAGCTAGTATAACGTCACTGAGGTATCATGGGGTGGCATTAAAATAGGAGAGTGAATAGGGAACCTGCAGCAGATTCACCTCCCCATCACCTTTCAGCCTATCAAGTATACAACTAGGGAGTGATGGGAGAATGTTTGGTACAGTTGGTAAAAATAACAAATATTGGCTGCATTAGTTTATGCTAATTTACCATGTGTTATTTTGTAGGCTGCAGGAATATTTAATACACAAATAATAAATTATACTAGTAATTAGAAACTAAAATCTGAGCTCTGCTACATACTGTACATACATTTATGTGAGAGGCAACTCATGATGACTTACCTAATGCGCTTATAAAGTGCACACACTACAAATATCGCTATCAGTAGGATCCCGAAACCACTGATGGCCATCAACTGGGTGTGTTCTATAAAGGCTGTAGAGGAACATGAGGTAAAACAATGTTATTTACTACAGAGATTTACAGAACAGCAGGTTGGTGAAACTGATACATATCAATAAGTTATTAAAGTGCTTTAGAGACCTATAAAATGAACTAAATTAATGTATGAGTAAAACAAGGCCGTAAGTACTGCTGTCTATAAATTCAGAGATTATCTGCATTGTCTGTATTTAGCTAATCTGATTGCTCATGGGACGGGCTCTACAACTCTTTTAATTTAATGTTAAATTTACAAATCACAACGTATTCTGTGGTATAACAAGGGGTGCAGTGATTATATGATGTTTGGCACAAAATAGACAAATATACGGTTAGCAGATGTTGCTGATGCTCTGGTCACTTGTTTCTATCTTGTGACTTTGTAGAGTTAAAAACTGTATATCTAGTAATAGCTGTTATCCTTTTATATAGCCACCTTCATCTCTTCCATAGACCCACCTCATTATTTACAGCCCTTCTATCCTGGTTCTGCCACCTATTCCCCTTTCCTCTCTCCCCAGTTAAATACAATTCTAAAGATATCATTGTTAGCCATTAAACATGTCATGGTGGTTACTGTATTCTACACGGCACTCACCCTTATGTGTATATGGAGCTATTTTATAATCATATCACTAATAAAACAGAGTTATAGAAATGTACTTACATAAATGAAGAGAAAATGGCTCTGTAAAAAAAAGAGAAAAAACAATAAAAGTTAGAATTAAAAATGTTTGTTTTTCTCTTTCTGTGTCTGTCTATCAGGAGATTATTTTCTGATCTGGGGTGTGAAATCAGCATATAACTGATGGGGGCTGTAGGCAGATTAATCTGATTTTAGGTCTGAAATCAGCATATTACTGAAGGGGCTGCAGGTACATTAGTCTGATCTTAGGTCTAATATCAGCATATAACTGATGGGGGCTGTAGGCAGAATAATCTGATCTGAGGTCTGAAATCAGCATATAACTGATGGGTATGCAGGTACATTAGTCTGATCTTAGGTCTAATATCAGCATATAACTGATGGGGGCTGTAGGCAGAATAATCTGATCTGAGGTCTGAAATCAGCATATAACTGAAGGGGCTGCAGGTACATTAGTCTGATCTTAGGTCTAATATCAGCATATAACTGATGGGGGCTGTAGGCAGAATAATCTGATCTGGGGTGTGAAATCAGCATATAACTGATGGGGGGCTGTAGGCAGATTAATCTGATTTTAGGTCTGAAATCAGCATATTACTGAAGGGGCTGCAGGTACATTAGTCTGATCTTAGGTCTAATATCAGCATATAACTGATGGGGGCTGTAGGCAGATTAATCTGATCCGAGGTCTGAAATCAGAATATTACTGAAGGGGCTGCAGGTACATTAGTCTGATTGTAGGTCTAATATCAGCATACAACTGATGGGGGCTGTAGGCAGATTAATCTGATCTGAGGGCTGAAATCAGAATATTACTGAAGGGGCTTCAGGTACATTAGTCTGATCTTAGGTCTAATATCAGCATATAACTGATGGGGGCTATAGGCACATTAGTCTGATCTGAAGTATGACATCAGCATATTACTGTTGAGGGCTGTAGGTACATTAGTTTGATCTGAGGTCTAATATCAGCATATAACTGACGGGGGCTGTAAGCACATTAGTCTGATCTAAGGTCTGAAATCAGCATAAATCTGACTGGGGCTGTACACACATTAGTCTGATCTGAGGTATGAAATCAGCATAAATGTGACAGGGGCTGTAAACACATTAATCTGATCTAAGGTATGAAATGGATATACAACTGATAGGGGTGCAGTGTGGTGAGACACAAGACTTCATACTGTAGTGAGGTTGTCAGGAGTGTCTATTAACATTTACAGTCAGCTCACAATACTAAAGTGAATTAATATGTAATGATGATACCATTTGGTGTATTAATGTAACACCACTAGCGCACTAGTAATTAACCCTCTGCTACCAGCAAACTTGCATTCATTTATCAGGCTGTGCTGTGTACTTACGGTGTGGAACTGACATTTCGGTTATTTTGAAGACAACCACAGAACTTTCTGTTGTATCTTCACTATGGTGCACGGGCAACCCTGTGTGTGCAAAGGAAACACAAGTGATTATTTGTGAAGCATTTGTGACTGTGAGAAAGTAATAAAGAAATTAGTAGACAATGTGAGCGGCATGTAACTGTCACATGACCAGTGTGTGTGTGAGTGACATTGTCACATGGTACAAAACAAGACAATACACATAGTGATGTTGCTCATATGTTTGTGCCATATTATGAGTGCAGCGGTCACTGGTGGGTTTGTCAAGCTCTGATATTGAGCCATGGGGGTGGGGGGGGGGAATATATTTAATTACCTGGCACACAAAATGGCTGTAGTAATATAAAAGAATGATATAAAAAGGAAAATTCTGTGCATTTAATAGTAAATACAGGTAACATTAACTAAATGTGGTCACTTAAATAGCTTTCAAGATTACAAAGAATCATAAAAATGATGATATTAGGGAAATAAAATAAAAACACAAGTACCCTTATTTTTATTCTCTACCCCCCCACCCCCCACCGGCTACAGAAGTCAGACTGTACTGTCTTTAGGAAGAGATTGTCAGTAACAAACTAAAGTCATTAGTAAAGAAGGAAACAAACAGTGTAATTACCTTGCAGGGCGCTCACAGGTGCTGCGACAACTGGTTGGTACAAAACCAACATGAAAAGTATCACAAAGAATAAGCAATCCATACTCGCTCAAATCTACTCGCACTGAAACTGAGAGCTCTGACTGTCTGCAGCTGGGATAATACAGTGTGTGATGTCATTATAACATTGTGACATAATCACTCAGCATCTGTGGTATTGTGACATCATCACTCAGGCTATGTGGTATTGTGACATCATCACCTCTGGCTTATCCGTAGTTCATACAATGATAAATATAACTCTGCATTATAGAATAATACAGGGATGTTGTACTTATTATCTCTGTATAATGATTCCCAGTATTTGAGAGTCAATGAGGAATATGACACAGAATATCTACATTTCAGTAAATGATATAAGTAATAATAATAAACACACCATATATATGTGCTAACTAAATAATAATAACACCATATAATACTCAGCATACATTATATCTCTGTGTATTAGCAGAAGGGTCTCTATATATTAACATATGTTGTATTTTGGCACTTTATGTGTGCCCTCTGTATATGTTATTATTGTCATGAATGTACAGTATCTCAAAAAAGTGAGTACACCCCTCACATTTTTGTAAATATTTTATTATATCTTTTCATGTGACAACACTGAAGAAATGACACTTTGCTACAATGTAAAGTAGTGAGTGTACATCATGTATAACAGTGTAAATTAGCTGTCCCCTCAAAATAACTCAACACACAGCAATTAATGTCTAAACCGTTGGCAACAAAAGTGAGTAGACCCCTAAGTGGAAATGTCCAAATTGTGTCCAAAGTATCAATATTTTGTGTGACCACCATTATTTTCCAGCACTGCCTTAACCCTCTTGGGCATGGAGTTCAACAGAGCTTCACAGGTTGCCACTGGAGTCCTCTTCCACTCCTCTATGACAACATCACGGAGCTGGTGGATTTTAGAGACCTTGCTCTCCCCCACCTTCCGTTTGAGAATGCCCCATAGATGCATAATAGGTTTGGAGATATGCTTGGCCAGTCCATCACCTTTACCCTCAGCTTCTTTAGCAAGGCAGTGGTCGTCTTGGAGGTGTGTTTGGGGATGTTATGTTGGAATACTGCCCTGCAGCCCAGTCTCTGAAGGGAGGGGACCATGCTCTGCTTCAGTATGTCACAGTACATGTTGTCATTCATGGTTCCCTCATTGAACTGTAGCTCCCCAGTGCCGGCAGCACTCATGCAGGCCATATGCAAACCTGCCCCGCAATGTAAGAAGCAGCGGTCATTAGACCGCTGCTTCCTACACCCTACGCCACCTCTTAGGTGGCGAGGCAAAATCACCAAGAGCACGCTCGTTCTCTGTGATTGACAGCCCCTTCAGTTGCGTGATTGGTCATGCGATTTATGGGGCGGGCATTACACACTCCGATGAGTGTGTAATGATACATACGGGCAAGTGGATCAAGAGATCCGCTGCCCGTGTGTAGCGAAGGCGAGCGGACAGCTTCGCGAGTTGAGAAGCTGTCCGCCCGCCATTTAGTACATGGAGCCCTAGGTTTCATCGGACCACAGGACATGGTTCCAGTAATCCAGGTCCTTAGTCTGCTTGTCTTCAGCAAACTGTTTGTGGACTTTCTTGTGCATCTTTAGAAGAGGCTTCCTTCTAGGACAGCCATGCAGACCAATTTGATGCAGTCTGCGGCATATGGTCTGAGCACTGACAGGCTGACCCCCCCACCCCTTCAACCTCTGCAGCAATGCTGGCAGCACTCATACGTCTATTTCCCAAAGACAACCTCTGGATATGATGCTGAGCAGGAGCACTCAACTTCTTTGTTCAACCAGGGCGAGGCCTGTTCTGAGTGGAACCTGTCCTGTGAAACCACTGTATGGTCTTGCCCACTGTGCTGCAGCTCAGTTTCAGGGTCTAGGCAATCTTCTTATAGCCTAGGCCTAGGCCATCTTTATGTAGAGCAACAACTCTTTTTTTTTTTAGATCCTCAGAGAGTTCTTAGCCATGAGGTGCCATGTTAAACTTCCAGTGACCAGTATGAGAGAGTGTGAGAGCGACAATACCACATTTAACACACCTTCTCCACATTCACACCTGAGACCTGGGCCCGATGCTGATGTCTTAATTTCTGTATTATCTTCCGTATTTGGTACCTCTGGCCGAACTTCTGCTGCAGAGTACTCTCTCTTGGATCTCCGCCAGAGCAATAGTTCTGTGGCACAATACGCCATTGAGTTCCGCACCTTGGCACATGAGACCAGTTGAGATGGCAGTGCTCGCAAAGCAGCCTTCAGGAGAGGCCTGCATGAGTGTATCAAGGATGCGATCACTTATTGTGATGTTCCATCTTCCTTGGATGACTTCATAACACTTTGTATCAGTCTGTATTCTCGCTATCAGGTGAGACAAGCTGAGAGAGAAAGAACTTGCAGAATCCTTACCTCTTATCCTCCTACTCGCCCATTCTCTAGGCTATGCTCTACCCCTTCAGCACCTCCAGTTACCTCTGAAGAGGAACTCATGGATCTCTCTTCCCTTAAGCCCTCTGAATCTGAAAGACGAGAAGAAGGATGTTGAGAATGTGTTTCTGTTGTGGTTCAAATTCACACCAACTCAAGAATTGTGATATACTGCTGGGAAAAGCCAATGCTTAGAGTATAAATGAAGGTTACCTCTAAGCGCAGCCACTACTATATCCCCTCACTCTTCTTTGATCCTGGTACCTGTTACCCTTACTTTTCTTCATAATTCTGTCCACGCTCAAACCTTTATTGATTCAGGGGCAGCTGGAAATTTTCTGCATCACCATTTCAAGATTCATGCACTCTTCTTCAGAAAAAACAATGTCTTAAAATAGCTACTCTGGATGGCACTCTTCTTGGATCAAGTTTAATCTATTTCGAATCAGCACCCCTAACCATGACTGTGGGAGTCCTACATACCGAACAATTGCAGTTTGATGTCATTCATTCTTCTGCACAACCAGTTATCCTTGGTCTTCCTTTTCTACATAAACACAATCCTCAGTTCGACTGGACAGAGAAACAGTTGGCCTCCTGTGGTAAATCCTATTTTCATTCTTACCTGGCTAAATTTACTCCGCTGCATCACATCCCTATAGCCAGCCTTCAGACCCCTTCTAATCTTTCCTCAGTATATGCAGAATTTACAGATGTCTTTGATAAGAAAGCAGCTGATGTGTTGCCACCTCACCGTCCTTATGACTGCAAAATCTACCTTTTTCCCGGAGCCCCACCTCCTAAAGGTAGGACTTATACGCTTTCCAAAGTTGAATCCAAGGCCATGGAGGAATACATCCAAGAAAACCTAGCTAAAGGCTTTATTCATGAGCATGTAAAACAGGTACTTCTTCGCCTCAGAAACAATTCTCTGGTAGCCAAACTGCAGAAATGTGAGTTTGATCAAGTTTAAATCCAGTTCCTTGGCTATGTCATCTCAAAGGAAGGTTTTGCCATGTATCCTACAAAGCTAACCACTGTTCTGGAATGGCCTCAACCCACCTCATTAAAGGAACTACAGAGATTCTTGGGATTCTCTATTATCGCAAGCTCATAAAGAACTTTTCCCAAATCATTGCTCCACTCACTGAGCTGACTAAACAAAACAGAGACTGCAAGAATTGGCCTTCTGTGGCTGTGGATGCTTTCTCATATCTGAAAAAAGAATTTTGCTCTGCTCCTGTGCTCCGCCATCCTGATCCTGACCTGCAGTTTGCTTTATAGGTTGATGCCTCCGAGATAGGAGCTGGTGCAGTCTTAACCCAAAGGGACCCTTTGACCTCCAAGTTACACCCTGTAGCCTTTTTCTCCAAATGCTTCACTCCTGCAGAAAGGAATTACGATGTGGGTAATCGCGAACTCTTAGCCATTAAGATGGCCCTGACTGAATGGTGTCATTGGCTAGAGGGTGCTCCCAACCCCATTAAGATGTTTACTGATCGACTCAATCCTCGACAGGCCAGGTGGGCCCTATTCTTTTCTTGTTTTAAATTTATAGTCTCTTACCTTCCTGGGACCAAGAATAAAAAAGCTGATGCCCTTTCCCATCAGTTTTCTCAGTCTAGTGACTCTTCTGAAGCTCCAGTCGAACACATCATACCCTCCTCTTGTGTGGTTGCTCAGCTCAACACCTTTCTTCTTCAAAGACTGCAACAAGCCCAGTCAAGAAAACCTTCTGAAGCCCCTGTGGCTCCTGAGATCCTTTATGTTCCTCCAAACCTTCACATTCCTGTATTATCCTGGGCTCATGAGAGCAAGCTGTCAGGTCATCCTGGTTTGACAAGAACCTCTAAACTCCTTTCCCAACAAATGTGGTGGCCTAACATGAAGTCAGACTCTCATGATTATGTCAAATCTTGTCAGACTTGGGCTGTTAATAAGACTCCCCTTTCCCTACCACAAGGCCTACTTCAACCATTGTCCATACCTAAACAACCATGGACACACATAGCCATGGATTTTGTTGTAGACCTTCCTCCTTCTGATCATCATACAGTCATATGGGTGGAGGTGGTTCGGTTCTCCAAACTTGCTCATTTTGTACCTTTAACGAAGTTACCTACAGCCCAAGAATTGTCCACTCTTATCATTGCTGAACTTTGCCTGTCTGACTACTCTGCCTGTTTAACCCTTGAAATGCTGGATTGCCTTGTCATTGCTGAACTCTGCCTGTCTGACTACTCTGCCTGTTTAACCCTTGAATTGCTGGATTGCCTTATCATTGATGAACTCTGCCTGGTTTACCCCTGAACTGCTAAACTACTGAATTACCTTTTGTTGCTGATGTCTGCCTGTTCCTGACCATTTTATTGGTTTTCCCCTGAACTGCTATACTGCTGGATTGCCTTTCTGTTGCCAAACTCTGCCTGTCTCTGACTATTCTCTACCTTAATCGTATTGCCGTGGAGGACTACCCTGTCTACCGTGAGTACTGCTTACCTCATTTCTTACACTTCTGGGATATTGCCTTATCCTTCCACTTGATGCCGGGAAAAGAAGACTACTGGCCAAGTTTGGTCTGATAGGTAAATATACCACAAGCATTACATATGGTATGTATGTGTTTATATTAGTTCAGTATACATTATGTTCCTGTATAGCAGCCTTAAAGGGCAGTCTAGTATAAATTAAACTTTCATTATTCAGATAGGACTTGTAATTTTAATCAACTTTCCAATTTACTTTTATCATCAAATTTGCTTTTTTCTCTTGGTATTCTTAGTTTAAACTAAACCTAGGTAGGCTCATAAGCTAATTTCTAAGCCTTTGAGGGCTGCCTCTTATCACATGTTTTTTAAATCTCTTTTCAACACAAAGAGACAGAAAGTACACGTGGGCCATATAGATAACACTGTGTTCAGGCACAGGGGGTTATTTAAGATCTAGCACAAAACAATGCTACATTTAAGTCAATAGATAATAAACAGTCACAGTCATGTCATCAGGGGCTGGAAGAAGGTTCCTAGATACAAGGTAATCACAGAGGTAAAATGGGTATTAATATAACTGTGTATCTATATTTTAAAACAATAAAAAATCTATGGTAGACTGTCCCTTTAACGTATATTACAATACTGAGTATATGGTATGTATGTGCTTATTAGTTCAGTATATATTATGTTCCTGTGCAGCAGCCTTAACTTATATTACAATACTCAATATATGGTATTATGTGCTTATTAGTTCAGTATACATTATGTTCCTGTATAGCAGCCTTAACTTATATTACAGTACTCAGTATATGGTATTATGTGCTTATTAGTTCAGTATACATTATGTTCCTGTATAGCAGCCTTAACTTATATTACAGTACTCAGTATATGGTATATATGTGCTTATTAGTTCAGTATACATAATGTTCCTGTATAGCAGCCTTAACTTATATTACAGTAATCAGTATATGGTATTATGAGCTTATTAGTTCAGTATACATTATGTTCCTACATAGCAGCCTTAACTTATATTACAATAATCAGTACATGGTATATATGTGCTTATTAGTTCAGTATACATTATGTTCCTGTATAGCAGCCTTAACTTATATTACAATATTCAGTATATGGTATATATGTGCTTATTAGTTCAGTATACATTATGTTCCTACATAGCAGCCTTAACTTATATTACAATAATCAGTATATGGTATGTATGTGCTTATTAGTTCAGTATACATTATGTTCCTGTATAGCAGCCTTAACTTATATTACAATAATCAGTACATGGTATGTATGTGCTTATTAGTTCAGTATACATAATGTTCCTGTATAGCAGCCTTAACATATTAAAACACTCAGTATATGGTATATATGTGCTTATTAGTTCAGTATACATTATGTTCCTACATAGCAGCCTTAACTTATATTACAATAATCAGTATATGGTATGTATGTGCTTATTAGTTCAGTATACATTATGTTCCTGTATAGCAGCCTTAACTTATATTACAATAATCAGTACATGGTATGTATGTGCTTATTAGTTCAGTATACATAATGTTCCTATATAGCAGCCTTAACATATTAAAACACTCAGTATATGGTATATATGTGCTTATTAGTTCAGTATACATTATGTTCCTGTATAGCAGCTTTAACTTATATTACAGTACTCAGTATATGGTATATATGTGCTTGATAGTTGAGTTACGATTTGCAAAGAGTTGCCAAAGAAACCGCAAAAGCTAATTGTTGAAAAATACCAATCAGGAGAGGGATATAAAAGAATATTGAAGGCACTGGATATACCATGGAGCACTGTCAAAACCATAATCAAAAAGCGGGGAAAATGTAGCACCACAGAGACATTGCAAAGATCAGGGCAACCGGTCCGTCCTTGCATGTGACCACCATCTTGCATGTCTGTGTTACAGGGTAGTTTGACAAGACGGAAACCCTTTCAAAAAGAAACAGTGGCACAATCAAAACAGATCTTGTCAATCATCCTGGACAAATGAGTCTATGATGGTTAGAGGGGCCAATTCGATGCATCTGTTTCTGTGAGAGCCTTCACCCTCTGTAGCGGCTGATTGGCTGCAAATCTGCAGAACTGCTTGTGCAATGATAAATGCCGACAGCGTATGCTGTCTGCATTTATTTATGTGCGGCGGACATGGCCCGCTACAGCTGATTATATCCGTCCGCACTTTCATAAATCAGCCCCTAAGTCTCTTCTGATGGGGCATAAAGCTTTTTAACTTCCAGTTGCGGGCTTGCATGGGTGAGCATATACAGCAAGGGCTCAGTAGATATCGGAGAACACATGGGGTACAAAAGGGAAAGAGAAGAGGGGCAAATGTCAAACTCCTCTGGATTGGTTAAGAAACTAATCCTAGGGATAGTCAATAAAAGAGCTCTTAAAGGGGTTTTGCAGTGTAAAAATAAAATATTTTATTTTGTTAGTGCAATTTCTTTAGAGCATTGCCCTAACGAATGCAATCTTTTTTTAGGATGGTGTTATTTTTTAGATTAGCCCTTTTTTTATGTGGGGGTTAATTTTATTGTATAATGGGGTTGTATTTTTTCATCTGAAAAAGAGCTGTCACTTTAGGGCAATGCCCTACAAAAGCCCTTTTAAGGGCTATTGTTATAGTGACTTTTAGTGTTAGTTTAGGTTTTTAATATCTATCTATCTATCTATCTATCTATCTATCTATCTATCTATCTATCTATCTATCTATCTATCTATCTATCTATATATCTGTATATATATATATATTTTTTTTTATGTTTTTTAAGGGGGCCTTAGTTTTAATATAGGCAGAACTTAGTTTTTTTATTTTGGGAAGTTTTTCTTTCTGTAAAATTAGTTTTGTTATTTTTTTTGCAAATGTAGTATTTGTCATATTTTGTATTGCAAGGGATGTTAGGTTAGGAGTCTTGCGGGGGTTAGGTGTTAGGTAGTTAAGTAGTGAACAGTAGTTTGCGTTTGGAGATCATGGAGGTATAGGGGTTAATATGTTAGGGGGTATTGCTAGTATAGAGGTTAATTAGTGTAAGGGGGTCTATGCAGTGGGCTAGTGGCGGTTTAGAGGTTAAGTAGTGTAGGGTTAGTTTGCGGTGCAGTTTAAGGCATACCTCCCAACATTTCAAAATTCAAAAGAGGGACACCCCACCCCCGCGACAATTTTTTTTTTAAATGTGGTGAGCGTGGCTTAAAAAATCATAAGATTAAAGTAATATAAATAAAACTCTAAATTATGTCATATATTTTAATACACTTAGGCAGCAAATCAAACACAAGCTCAAACCACTGGCATGGCTATGTGAGCTATGTATTTAATTAGCCTTTGCAAATACATTGCTAAATATTTTTATCTTAATTGGACATTTAATAATAAATTCTTTAAAACTGCTCTCTGCATTCCCCATTAATATTCTAGATTCTGGCCTTTAAAGTCAGCAAAAATGCACAGTAGCACACTACATAGCATACACTTACACATGCAGATACACACACACACTACATAGCATACACTTATACATGCAGATACACACACACACTACATAGCATACACCTATACATGCAGATACACACACACACACTACATAGCAATGATAGCATACACTTATACATGCAGATACACACACACACTACATACCATACACTTACACATGCAGATACACACACACTACATAGCATACACTTATACACGCAGATACACACACACACACTACATAGTATACACTTATACATGCAGATACACACACACACAACATAGCATACACTTATACATGCAGATACACACACACACTACATAGCATACACTTATACATGCAGATACACACACACACTACATAGCATACACTTACACATGCAGATACACACACACTACATAGCATACACTTATACAGGCAGATACACAGACACTACATAGCATACACTTATACATGCAGATACACACACACACATTACATAGCACACACTTATACATGCAGCATACACTTATGCATGCAGGTACACAGACACTACATAGTATACACTTATACATGCAGACACACAGTACATAGCATACACTTATACATGAAGATATACACTTATACATGCAGATACACATACACACACTACATATCATACACTTATACATGCAGATACACACACACACACACACACACACACACTACATAGCATACACTTATACATGCAGATACACACACACACTACATAGCATACACTTACACATGCAGATACACACACACTACATAGCATACACTTATACAGGCAGATACACAGACACTACATAGCATACACTTATACATGCAGATACACACACACACATTACATAGCACACACTTATACATGCAGCATACACTTATGCATGCAGGTACACAGACACTACATAGTATACACTTATACATGCAGACACACAGTACATAGCATACACTTATACATGAAGATATACACTTATACATGCAGATACACATACACACACTACATAGCTTACATTTATACATGCAGCCACACACACACTACATAGCATAAACTTATACATACAGATACACACACACACAGTTATGGATACAGATAGACACACACACTACATCATATATGGGTATCTGTAATTCATTGTATGGGGTCCTGGGGTTGGCAAGCACATTAGCTGGCAGTCTGCGGCTGCTACTGTTCGTTACCCTGGTATTAGCACTGCTCATTGTATAAAACTGAAGGCATGCTAGTATTATCACCAGGGGTTAGACATCATCACTACCAGAGGTAGGTTAGAGAGGTCACCATTACCCGTGGTCAGAGTGTATACACCCTTCTTACTCCTGCTTAAACCACACACCATTTCTTTTCCACAGGTATCTATCCCTGTGAGAGCAAAGCCAGCTGCTTCTGAGTATGGGCCCATTTTTTTAATGTATGGGGCAAATCAGGACAGATGGCTAGCAACCCGGGACAGGGGGACAGACCCCTAAAATCGGGACTGTCCCACGAAAATCGGGACAGTTGGGGGGTATGGTTTAGGGGTAAATAGCTATATTTATTAGGTTGTGTGCTATATATTTAAAGGGGATTCTTTACTTTACATTGACAATGATAGTTCTGATGCCGCTTGGAATATTTCGCCATCATCGCCACCCATTACGATGTATAGTATAACTCCTCTTTGCGATGCTGCCTTTAAAAAATAATGTCTGCACTTTTGAATATTTCACCAGCATTCTCGACATTGCGTCAGATCCCTTTTAAATATATGCAGCCTTACCTTGCAGCACTTTCGATCATCGGGACCTTAGTGACAAATTAGTAGCTTTAACTGTTAGACATCACAGGGCCCTCTGGATATCACATGATTGGGTCACATGACCCTCTAGTCTAGCGATCACATAACTGATATAACACTCATACCTCATGTTATAAGAATCAGACTATTTTGACTCTATAGATTCCATATAGTTACCGGTCCATTTACTTGCTATAGAGTTACAAAAATACTGTTAGTTGCTAATGTTTTAAATGTTATATAGTTTCCTCATGATCAGAAAACTAAATGCAATTACACATTCAGCCTACTTCATTTCTGTTGTTGATCACAGATCCCTGAGACATATAAGGAACAAAACTAGGGCCTAGATTTAGAGTTTGCGGCCAAAGGGGTGCGTTAGCTACGCATGCTTTTTTTGCCCCGCACCTTTTAAATACCGCTGGTATTTAGAGTTCACAGAATGGCTGGGTTTTCAGTGCGTTAGGCTCCAAAAAGGGAGCGTAGAGAATAATTTAACGCCACTGCAACTCTAGATACCAGCGGTGCTTACAGATGCGGCCAGCTTCAAAAACGTGCTCGTGCACGATTCCCCCATAGAAAACAATGGGGCCTTTTGAGCTGAAAAAAAACCTAACACCTGCAAAAAAGCAGCGTTCAGCTCCTAACGCAGCCCCATTGTTTACTATGGGGAAACACTTCCTACGTCTGCACCTAACACCCTAACATGTACCCCGAGTCTAAACACCCCTAACCTTACACTTATTAACCCCTGATCTGCCGCCCCCGCTATCGCTGACACCTGCATATTTTTTTAACCCCTAATCTGCCGCTCCGTAAACCGCCGCTACCTACATTATCCCTATGTACCCCTAATCTGCTGCCCCTAACACCGCCGACCCCTATATTATATTTATTAACCCCTAATCTGCCCCCCTTCCACCTGCCTACACTTATTAACCCCTAATCTGCCGAGCGGACCGCACAGCTATTATAATAAAGTTATTAACCCCTAATCCGCCTCACTCCCGCCTCAATAACCCTATAATAAATAGTATTAACCCCTAATCTGCCCTCCCTAACATCGCCGACAGCTAACTTCAAGTATTAACCCCTAATCTGCTGATCGGAGCTCACCGCTACTCTAATAAATTGTTTAACCTTTAAGCTAATTCTAACCCTAACACTAACACCCCCCTAAGTTAAATATAATTTTTATCTAACGAAATAAATTAAGTCTTATTAAATAAATTATTCCTATTTAAATCTAAATACTTACCTGTAAAATAAATCCTAATATAGCTACAATATAAATTATAATTATATCTTAGCTATTTTAGGATTAATATTTATTTTACAGGCAACTTTGTAATTATTTTAACCAGGTACAATAGCTATTAAATAGTTAATAACTATTTAATAGCTACCTAGTTAAAATAATTACAAAATTACCTGTAAAAAAAATCCTAACCTAAGTTAAAATTAAACCTAACACTACAATATCAATAAATAAATTAAATAAACTACCTACAATTATCTACAATTAAACCTAACACTACACTATCAATAAATAAATTAAATACAATTCCTACAAATAAATACAATTAAATAAACTAACTAAAGTACAAAAAATAAAAAAGAACTAAGTTATAAAAAATAAAAAAATATTTACAAACATTAGAAAAAAATTACAAAAATTTTAAGCTAATTACACCTACTTTAAGACCCCTAATAAAATAACAAAGACCCCCAAAATAAAAAAATGCCCTACCCTATTCTAAATTACAAAAGTTCAAAGCTCTTTTACCTTACCAGCCCTGAAAAGGGCCATTTGCGGGGCATGCCCCAAAGAATTCAGCTCTTTTGCCTGTAAAAAAAAAAACATACAATACCCCCCCCCCCAACATTACAACCCACCACCCACATACCCCTAATCTAACCCAAACCCCCCTTAAATAAACCTAACACTAAGCCCCTGAAGATCTTCCTACCTTGTCTTCACCATGCCAGGTATCACAGATCGTTCCAGGCTCCAAAATCTTCATCCAAGCCCAAGCGGGGGCTAGACATCCATCATCCGACGGCTGAAGAAGTCCAGAAGAGGGTCCAAAGTCTTCATCCGGACCGGCAACCATCTTCTTCCAAGCGGCATCTTCTATCTTCATCCGATGAGGACCGGCTCCATCTTGAAGACCTCCACCGCGGACCAGTGATGTGCGGTGACTTCAGAGGCTGGTGAGGCAGTGTCTAGGAATCGTATACGCCTTCATTCTTTAGATATCCTTTGTTGAAGAAATAGCAATTGCACATGGGCGAGCCAATATCTATATGCAGCCACCATTCAGTATCTACTGAGCATATTTAGATATGATTTTCAACAAAGGATATCTGATTTTCTTCATTCTTTTGATATCCTTTGTTGAAAAGCATATCTAAATATGCTTATAAGCTATCGAGCATATTTAGATATGAATTTCAACAAAGGATATCTGATTTCCTTCATTCTTTTGATATCCTTTGTGGACAAGCATATCTAAATATGCTCAATAGCTACTGAGCATATTTAGATATGCTTTTCAACAAAGGATATCAAAAGAATGAAGGAAATCAGATATCCTTTGTTGAAATTCATATCTAAATATGCTCAGTATCTACAGAGCATATTTAGATATGCTTTTCAAAGGATATGTGTGTGTGTGTAGTGTATATCTGCATGTGTATGTATATGTGTGTAATTGTATACATGTGTGTGTGTTTAGTGTATATCTGCTTGTGTATGTATATGTGTGTAATTGTATACATGTGTGTGTTTAGTGTATATCTGCATGTGTATGTATATGTGTGTAATTGTATACATGTGTGTGTTTAGTGTATATCTGCATGTGTATGTATATGTGTGTATACATGTGTGTGTTTAGTGTATATCTGCATGTGTATGTATATGTGTGTATACATTTGTGTGTGTTTTTGCCTTTACAACAACACAAGTACATTAGTTATCATAATATCTAGTTGCAAGTTCAACACATACAAACCAAAATAATGTAACATGTCTATCTATTGTACGTTGTATTATTTCTATCTAGAAATAAATCTCACCTCCATCTTAGCAAAAAGAAGAAAAAGAAAAAAGAGAAAACTTTGTGGCCCTTTGAGACAGAAGTTTGGACACCCCACAATCTACAAGAACACAAGTGTGTGTGTTATAAATAATATCAACTAACTAACTTCATCAAGTGCCGCCAGCCGCCACCTACCTAAAAAAAAGAATGTGATTCAATAGATTGGCAGCCTCAGTCACTCACTATAAGTCAGACTCAGAGTCACACAAAGCTCACTCCCAATAGCCCCCACTCTTCATTTAACCAGGTATATTTTTCACAATTGAGCAGTGACAGCCATTTTACCCCATGGCTGCTAGTAACATAAAAATCAACATTTTGTCTCTCTGCAGTCTGCACTCTGCACCACAAATGAACAGCAGTTTGACCCCCTTGACTGCCACTTATTTACTTCTGCTCCATATTTGTAATGCAGTGATGCATATGAGATATTTTACATTAATTAAACCTATGGACTTTAAAAAACTGGACAAATAAATAACTAGTATCAATAATTTCCACTACATATTGCCTATTATTTAAATACACCTCTCCTCATTTACATCTTGCCTTCCCTAGGTAGAACAAAAAATTGACTTGCAAATTTTTGGATATGGACAGTTGGACACCATTGATAATTGGGGGTATTTCAGTAATTATTGGGGTTCTTAGCAGCCCCAAGATCCCTCTTGAGCTGACTCAATAGGTGAGAGGTTACATAAAATAGGTGACTTGATTTAATAATAATTATTACTAGTAGTAGTAGTAAATAACCAAAAACAGGCTACAGCTTTTATAGTGACTGAGACGACAAGGAAGTTGGTTTCTTATTCAAGCTGTTTCTTATTCGGGAAATTCTGTTTCTTATTCATGGAAGTTGGTTTCTTATTCAATTTTTTTGTCAGACTGCTTTAAATTTACTTTAAAATAAAAAAATAGGTTTTATTAAAATAATAATATGATTCATATAATGTAGTTACACAGAGGTGGAATCTCTTTATATAACAATTAGATATACAAACTTGAAAAAAGGGCATACGTTGGCACCACTACAAATATTACTATTTTGAATAAATAACATATTTTCAAAGGGTTAATAACCATTCGGCCACTGATTTCACTATGATTTTACACAGGGTAGATCCCATTCCCCCTCCATGTCATTCAATTGTTTTTAGCCTGGCCCAATGGTGTTTTTGCCACAGAAATTGATGCCAACACTGGCATAGGTGACATAATTCTCATTTTTGAATAAGTAACAGATATTTTCAAAGGGTTAATAACCATTGGGCCACTGATTTCACTATGAATTTATACAGGGTAGATCCCCCTCCATGTCATGCAATTGTTTTTAGCCTGGCCCAATGGTGTTTTGGGCACAGAAATTGATGCCAACACTGGCATAGGTGACATAATTCTCATTTTTGAATAAGTAACAGATATGTTCAAAGGGTTAATAACCATTGGGCCACTGATTTCACTTTGAATATATACAGGGCAGATCCTCTTCCATGTCATGCAATTGTTTTTAGCCTGGCCCAATGGTGTTTTGGGCACAGAAATTGATGCCAACCCTGGCATAGGTGACATAATTCTCATTTTTGAATAAGTAACCAATATTTTCAAAGGGTTAATGACCATTGGGCCAGGCTAAAAACAATAGCATGGCATGGAGGGGGATCTACCCTGTAGATATTCATAGTGAAATCAGTGGCCCAATGGTTATTAACCCTTTGAAAATATCTGTTACTTATTCAAAATTGAGAATTATGTCACCTATGCCAGGATTGGCATCAATTTCTGTGCCCAAAACACCATTGGGCCAGGCTAAAAACAATTGCATGGCATGGAGGGGGATCTACCCTGTATATATTCATAGTGAAATCAGTGGCCCAATGGTTATTAACCCTTTGAAAATATATGTTATATAAAGAGATTCCACCTCTGTGTAACTACATTTATATGAATCATATTATTATTTTAATAAAACCTATTTTTTTATTTTAAAAAAAATTGAATAAGAAACCAACTTCCATGAATAAGAAACAGAATTTCACGAATAAGAAACAGCTTGAATAAGAAACCAACTTCCTTGTCGTGTGACTGAGCCTGCTGGGGCCCTGGGCCATCTTTTCTTTTCTTTTAGGTGGCACTAAGTTGAAGTTAGATAACTTGAGTTGAACTTGTCAACTTGATATACATTTATTACAACGAACTTGCAGCCTCGCTGCCTCTATAGTCAAGGGAAGTGACTTGAGTCACTTGACTATTTTGGCAGCGAGGCTGCAAGTTCGTTGTAATAAATGTATAAGTTCAACTTCAACTCACGTTATCTAACTTCAACTTAGTGCCGCACTGCCGCCTAAAATAAAAGATTGGCCCAGGGCCCCAGCAGGCTCAGGAGGACAGGAGTCACTATAAAAGGCTGAGGCCCGCCACCGCCACTGACAGTCTGACACATATCTAAATCAATCTAATAGTAATCACAATTATTATATCACAATACATAGTCGATTCGAACTTCGAAGTTAACACAGTCACTGTCACACAACAACAACAGAAGAAGACAGTGAGTCAGTCAACCTGAACCCCAACCCCGCCACCACTGACCTACCTAAAAAGATGCGCCGCCGCCAAATATAGATAACAAGTACAACAAGACAAGTTGAAGTAGTCTTCTACGCTCCGGTTGCATGCAGAGGCGTAACTAGAAACCACAGGGCCCAGGTGCAAGAATCTAAGAAGGGCCCCTCACCCCCCCACCCCCCACCCAAAAAAGTGAGTTTTAAACATATATTATTATTTTTTTTTAACATTTATTACAGAAAAAAATGTGAATCAGATCACGTCTGCAAAAGGAGGTACCCTGTGCGAACTGTCTGTGAGATGGTCTGACCCCCCCTATTACTGTATATAGTGACACTGTTTAACCCACCAGTACTGTATATAGTGAGTCAGTGACACAGTCTGTAATCTGCCGGTGAGATGGCTGGCCTGACCCTACCAGCCCCAGTACTTTATGTCACAAACTACTGTGGTCACTTTATAGTCCTGCCCCCCCATACTGTATATAGTGGTACTGTATAGTGACACTGTTTACCCCCTCCCCTCATGCTGTAGTAACAAGGTCTGTAATTTGATGGTTCCACAAACAAACACAATTGCGACCTCAGCACCCCCTGTAGCTTTGCCCCTGGACAGACAATAAGCACTGTGATATTACTGTGACACTGGCACCAATTAGCTCAGACAATAAGCATTGTGATATTACTGTGACACTGGTACAAATTATCTGAGACAGATAATAAGCACTGTGATATTAATGTGACACTGGCACCAATTAGCTCAGACAATAAGCACTGTGATATTACTGTGACAGTAATATCACAGTGCTTATTGTCTCAGATAATTGGTGCCAGTGTCACAGTAATATCACAGTGCTTATTGTCTGAGATGCTTGGTGCCAGTGTCACAGTAATATCACAGTGCTTATTGTTTGAGATAATTGGTGCCAGTGTCACAATAATATCACAGTGCTTATTGTCTGAGATAATTGGTGCCAGTGTCACAATAATATCACAGTGCTTATTGTCTGAGAAAATTGGTGCCAGTGTCACAGTAATATCACAGTGCTTATTGTCTGAGATGCTTGGTGCCAGTGTCACAGTAATATCACAGTGCTTATTGTCTGAGATAATTGGTGCCAGTGTCACAATAATATCACAGTGCTTATTGTCTGAGATAATTGGTGCCAGTGTCACAATAATATCACAGTGTTTATTGTCTGAGATAATTGGTGCCAGTGTCACAGTAATATCACAGTGCTTATTGTCTGAGATGCTTGGTGCCAGTGTCACAGTAATATCACAGTGTTTATTGTCTGAGATGCTTGGTGCCAGTGTCACAGTAATATTACAGTGCTTATTGTCTGAGATGCTTGGTGCCAGTGTCACAGTAATATCACAGTGCTTATTGTCTGAGATAATTGGTGCCAGTGTCACAGTAATATCACAGTGCTTATTGTCTGAGATAATTGGTGCCAGTGTCACAGTAATATCACAGTGCTTATTGTCTGAGATACTTGGTGCCAGTGTCACAGTAATATCACAGTGCTTATTGTCTGAGATAATTGGTGCCAGTGTCACAATAATATCACAGTGCTTATTGTCTGAGATACTTGGTGCCAGTGTCACAGTAATATCACAGTGCTTATTGTCTGAGATGCTTGGTGCCAGTGTCACAGTAATATCACAGTGCTTATTGTCTGAGATGCTTGGTGCCAGTGTCACAGTAATATCACAGTGCTTATTGTCTGAGATAATTGGTGCCAGTGTCACAATAATATCACAGTGCTTATTGTCTGAGATAATTAGTGCCAGCCCAGTATCACAGGATATATTGCTTGAAATCACAAAAATGTATTGTGCTATCATCTATGATATAACACTTACAGAATGCCAAAACACCATGATTGTCTTTCTAAATGAGCTTCTGTCAACACCAATAACAAATAGATTTTATTAACATATGATTATAAAATGTTCTGATCTAATTTTGTTAATTAGACTGGTACAAAAATAATAAATAATTACAGTTTTGCTTGGTAAAAAGTGTTAATATTGAATATGCTAATAAATATACTTCAAAAGTATAAAAATAGTTGTATGATCTATATTAAAATGTAAATAAATTAATGTATAGAAAGTATACATGTAACATTACTTTTAAGGAAAAGAAGTACAGATCTGTATATGACATCCATAGATAACTGCATGAGAGGTGCAGACAGTGGGACCAAGAGGCACGCGATGCTATAAAGGCACAAGCCACAGAAGCACACGCTGCTAGTTACAGCCATCATTATCTGCTTGTGGAGCCCCTGGTACTGTGCGTCTTATATGCAGGTTCTCATATATTGTAAACTCCTAGTGCTGCTAATACCCCAAAACTCAGACCCCTGATCACATTACATCTCCATTCCATTTGCACTCCTCTGAGTCAGCACATTAAGGCTACTACTGGTCACATTTTATTTAAAAACATCACAAGTGTTTGCTCAATTCTGAATCTGCAGGTGCGTAATAGTCCAGCAATGTATTTGCAACTCCTCTTACACTTTTCTAAGTCCAAATTCTACACTAAAACTTTTATGAACACTCCACAAATAAAGTGAATTTATGAGCCAGATAATACAAAATAATACAACCCATTTTCACTACTTTCCTTAAAGGGACAGCATACCCTACATTTTGTCCCCTTAAATTTGTTCCCAATGATCAATTTTACCTGCTGGAGTGTAT